>NW_026114889.1:0-36709 GCF_025201925.1 Gopherus flavomarginatus | reverse complement strand
ACTACTTATACAGACAGCAGGGGTTCTCTATGACACCTCACAAGACATACCTCATACCTGATGCATCATAATTATGTCAGAATCATGTCATCAATACCAGTATGATGAATATGGTGTACAGAATCACAATCTCCTCTATTGACAAATCAGTGTGGGACAGCTCCTGACATTTGGGACCTAAAAAGAATGGCTCAGTTGTGCGAATCTCCTTGACATCCTCTTCAGCTAAAACCAATTCACAGAATACATTTAGCCTCGCTGCAACAGCCTCATCTTCCTTGAATGCTCCTTGAACACCTCAATCGTCCAGTGATTCCACTAATTTTTTAGCAGGCTTCCTGCTTCTGATGTACTTTAAAAACTGTTGTTAATTTCACTGTCATTTGGTAGTTGCTTTTCAAATCTAGGAGTGCTGTGTCGCCAAGTCCTATGAAAAAATGTTGTGTCGCACACCCAAAAATCATGAGATTGGTTTAAAATAACGAGATTTAAAAATAACTAATGTGGTGTTTATTTTCATGAGCCTTTGGATTTTAAGCATTTGTGTTGCACCTGTTTCAGGTTTTCTGCAAGTCACTTTTTAAAATAAACATTTTTAGGAAAACTGAAAGCTGAGATTCCCATGAAGTATCTTGATTTCAGAAACTGAGTCTTTCAGAAAGTGAGAAATAGTGTGAGACTCCCAGTAAAATCCCCAAAGTTGGAACTGCTGTTCATGTCTCAAATAGAACACTCACAAATGAAGGCATTGAGGGTAAGCCAATGGACATTTCTGGTCACACGGTCCATACGTGGAGAAAAACTGTCTCCCTCTGCACTGGGATACAGAGCCCTTTGTTGCAAGGAGCAACGTTACACCACAGACAACTGGACATAACATAGACTGGCTCACAGAGTTACTGGTTCCTCAGGCACAGCTCAGCGATTCTCCTCCCCTTTCTCAGGCATGAGACATTCACACACCGGGTAAGCAAGGCCATGAACACTCTTAATAGATAGAGATGTGACCCACGCTCAGTTCCAACTGTCTGCTGCTAGCTCTGTGCTGGACCCAAACAACCCCCTCCCAAAGATCCAGCTATCCTGAAACTTGATGATAATGTAAATTTGGATGCATGGTATGATATCTATCTCTAGTGCTAACGCGGCTCTCTTTGCTCGTGGAACAGATGGGTCAGGAGCAGACTGAGGAGAGCCCAGCCAGGCTCTGTTTGGCCAGGCAACACTCTGTGGATTCTTCACTCTCTGAAAGCACGTCCTGAGTTTTCCTCTTACTGCCAAGCTAGAGGAGGGGCCCAGGACTCTCTCATCAAAGGGGCTGTGCTAATGACAGGCTCTCGTCAGCAAGGGGTGTTAGGAAGAGTTGAAGTTCTCCACCCACTGTCCATATGGTGGGAGCCCCTTTGTTCCAAGTCAAGTTCCCAGCCCAGCTTTTGACACAATATATGTACCAAAATGGAGTTCAGTATCATATGATCTAATCACATGCCCATGTGTGCTTTTGAGTCATGGCAGACCTTATTTATAGGTTGACTGAAAGGTCTCAAGGACAGTTCATCAGGTGAAAATAAGCTTTCTCCCCAGTCCATTGTCTTTGCTGATCGGCCATTTAACTTGAATAGGCCATTCAAAGTGTGCAGGCAGACTGTGAGTAAAACTTTGTGGGAGTCATTCAAATGCAAACACGTTTGAAATAAAGATCCATAGTCGATATTCCTATCTCCAGATACAAAAATGATACACACATACAAATATGATGATCATATTCAACAAACCATAACTTTTCCATAGACACTTCACATTACATATCTTGTACAGGATGCATCCTAATTATATCAGAATGATATTGCTATGGGGAATATTGTCTGCAGAGTGTCACAGTATTTATAGAGCAATCTGAGCCCCACTCTGCCTTCATTTTCTTAGGCTAAACCAGCCAAGCTCTTTCCATTGGAAATTAATACAGGTCCTCCATTCCCCAGACAATCCTAAGAGCCCTTCCTCTCACCTGTTCCAGTCTCAATTCATCTGTCTTCAAAATGAGTGGCCAGAATTTGACAAAATTTTCAGGAGGAGATCTCATCAGTGCCTTTTATAATCATACTACTACATCCCTATCTTGCCTGACACATTGTAGGATCTCATGTGTCTTGTTCACATCCACACCGCATTGATGGCTCACAGTCATCGTGGGGCTGAATAATACACCCAGCTCTTTCTCCTCCTCTGTCATTTCCAACTGACCCTTGGCTGTATGAACAGGGGTGTAGTGAGTAGAAGTTGGGAGAGGATCTTACTTCTGTACATGGCATTGGTCAGACCAGTGCTGGAATACTGCAAAAGACATATCTGGCTTTAAGACTAAGCCTGATAAGTTTATGGAGGGGATGGTATGATGGGATAGCCTAATTTTGGCAATTAATTTGGCAATTGATCTTTGATTATAAGCAGGTAAGTATGCCCAGGGGTCTGTGATGGGTTGTTAGATGGGATGGGATCTGAGTTACTACAGAGAATTCTTTCCTGGGTGCTGGCTGGTGAGCCTTGCCCATATGCTCAGGGTTTAACTGATCACAATATTTGGGGTCGGGAAGGAATTATCCTCCAGGGCAGATTGGCAGAGGCCCTGGAGGTTTTTTGCCTTCCTCTGCAGCTAGGGGCATGGGTCACTTGCAGGAGGATTATCTGCAGCTTGAGGTCTTCAAACCACAATTTGAGGACATCAGTAACTCAGACATAGTTTAGGGGTTTGTTATTGAAGTGGATGGGTGAGATTCTGTAGCCTGCATTGTGCAGAATGTCAGACTAGATGATCATAATGGTCCCTTCTGACCTTAAAGTCTATGAGTCTATGAGGTCTGCTGCCCAGATTGAAAAAGTAGGAGAAGGTGCTAAAAAGAGCCACAGAAATGACTGAAGGGCTGGAAAAATACCAGACAATGAGAAACTTGAGGAGCTGAACTTGCTTAGCTATCCAAAAGGAAGGCTGAGAGGTGTCTTGATGGCCGTGTACAAGCACCTACAGAGGGACAAAATACTGAGTTTTAACGGGATCTTTAATCTAACAGGGGAAAGTATAACAAGAACCAATGGCTGGAATCTGAATCCAGACAAATTAAATTTGGAAATGAGGCACAGATGTTTAACAATGAGGGTGCTTAACCGGTGGAACAAACGCCCAAAGGATGTGGTGGATTCTCCTGATACCTCCAACCCAGGACTGGATGCCTTCCTGGAAGATACCCTTTAGATGGACACAAGTTTTGTGTTAGTCAAACACAAGTCATTGGGCTCAATGCAGGAGTAACTGGGGGAAATTCTGCAGCATGTGACATACAGAGGATCAGATTAGATGATCTAATGGTCCATCCTGGCCTGAAATTCTATGGCTCTTTAAGAACATAAGAATGGCCATATTGGGTCAGACCAAAGGTCCATCTAGCCTAATATCTTGTCTTCTGACAGTGCCCAGTGACAGGTGCCCCAGAAGGACCTATTAGAACACGTAATCAGCAAGTGATCCATTCCCTGTCATTCAATTACCAGTGTCTGGCAAACAGATCGTAGGGACACCATGCCTTCCCATCCTGGCTAATGGCCACTGATGGACCTATCCTTCATGAATATATCTAGTTCTCTTTTCAACCCTGTTATAGTCTTGGTCTTCACAACATCCTCTGGCAAACAATTTCACAGGTTGACTGTGTGTTGTGTGAAGAAATGCGTCCTTTTCTTTGTTTTAAACCTGTTGCCTATCAATTTAATCTGGTGATCCCTAGTTCTTGTGTTATGAGACAGGCAAATTAACACTTCCTTATCTACTTTCCCCACCTCAGTCATGATTTTATAGTCCTCTATCATATGAATCATATCATATGACTCTATGAATCATTGTCTTGCGTGGATCACTATCTTGGATGCAAATTGAAAAAGTTGTTACTCTCAATGCTTATATGCACTCAAAATGAATATATGCTGGCCAAGAAGAATCGTGATTGTCACAGTAAAACAGGGATATAGGGTCTCTTTACTCTCTAAACTACATCCTTTCCTATGTCAGGGGAATCCCCCAATTGTATCCTGCTCAAAGAATGGGACAACACCCCCTCTATGCTAATCAATTATCGTTAAGCAGGTCCAACTGGACACCTCAGTTTCTTCCTTTCGGGTACATGTGACAAAAGCTGTACTGTCACTCCCACCCTCCTTAAAACAAAGAGGTTTATTAGCAAAAAAACACAAAGCACTGGAGAAAATGGTTTTAAAATAACAGGCAGCTGTCATCTTTCTCACATATCATGACAAGCTAAGTTAGACAGGCTTTGCTCTGGAGATACATAATGGAACTGGCACAAATTACATTCTTTTGGACGCCAGGTTGCCCTTGAGTCTCAGCCTACTTTTCCTGTGTGACTGAGCATCTTCCCATCTGTCTGCCCCTTTCTTATTGAAGCAGTATTTGCTGAAACCTGTGTGAGCCTGGGCACAGTCACCGTACTGCTCAGCCGTGTCTGTGTTACAGGGCATGGTGTGGAGCTGACCTTTGCCCTCTGACTGCTTCTCCCAGCCAGATAGTCTAAGCTGAGGCCCTCGTGGCTGGTGCTCTATTGTTGGAAGATAGACCCATTCAGCCTCAAGGGCTCACAAGCACCGGTCTGGTGACTGTGCTGAAACTGCCAGTGTCTCCTATAGACTCCAATACTCCCCTTAGAATCCACTACCTACCCTGCACTGTCATCCCCGAGTACTCTGCTGTGCCAGCAGAAACTCCCCATGCTGCAGAGAGTGCAGGATGGCAAGGGTCCAGCTAAAGTGGTTTGATTCGCTGGCCTGTTCGGCCCCCTGCCACAGCGGAGTTTTAGAGCAGCCTGGGGGCTGGGCTGACCTCCACCCATTGGTAATGGCTTCCAACAGCACAGCACAGGCTGGCCACATCCCTACAGATGTGTTACCCCCAGAGTGCCCCCTTGGGGCCTGATGTAGTGCTGCAGGCCCTCTGAACTTCCTTCTAAGTTCCTGGGTAACCTCTGGGTGGGCTAGAGTTCACTTCATTGCCCTTCTCCAGCGTCTTAAAAAATAACTGCCATAGCAAGCAGCTGGAGACACGAAGTACAGTCTCTCAGGATTTTCAGCAAAGATTGAACCTCCTCATGTTCAAGGCCCAAAGAGAAGTAAAGAAATGAAAATTTTATGATAAAGAAACAAATAATCTAATTTTTACAGCATGACACGGCTATTTTATAATCCACAGACGTTATCTTCACAGTTAGACATAAACATAAATAAATACAACAGATTAAAATCTGAACAGTTCAGTCCCCACAGAAACACAGTGAGAAGAAACTGATAGTTCCCAAAAGCTTAGATTGAGTTCACCTGAGTCTCAGTGAGAGTCTTTGGTCACCCAATCTAGACAGTCTGCCGAGTCTAAAAGAGCATCTTCCCTCCCCTTGCCTGTAGGAAGCTCTCCCTCGCCAGGCAGGTAACAGCTTTACCAAGCACTCACTTAAGTATATAGCATACTGTTTGGGCAATTTAACCAAAACAGTTCAGCTCAAATAAAAAAAAGGTTCAAAGAATGCAATTAAAAAGTGAAGAAACTATTTTTCTCCTCCATTTTCCCCTTGCTTTACTTAACCCTGCCCATGATTCGCTCTTAAAGGGGTTAAAAACATCATTATCCTGCTGCAAAATGCCTCAGAGTCAGGGGGAAACAGCCTGCTTTTCACTCCTCGGCTCAGCTCCTCCCAATTCACACAGAACAGGTGGCCCTTTGCAAAGCAGCTGCCCTGATTACTCACCCCGATGGAGTCTGACCCCAGCAAGGGGGAACCTATTGGAGCATATCCAAAACTACCACATCCAATTCCAGAAGTTTCTGGAAATGCAGTGATAAATCTGGCTAGCAACAGTGACTCAGACACAACTCACTCCTACCCTGGCTAATATCTTCCAATTGAACAAGAGTCCCCTTTGTGTGGTCCCATTAATTCAGTCTTCTCCAGAACACGAGGTCTCTTATTACCCTCCTCTTCCTTTATTTGGGAGCCTCACTGCCCTACTTGCTGAGATCAGCATTGCTTCAAGCTTGCCACATCCCCTGCTCCTCCTTTGTCCCTGAGGCCCCTCCACATCCCATCTCTTCCCCTAAGGCCTGGCCCCTGCTCCCCCTCTTCCCCCAAGATTCTGGCCACCAGCAAGGACAGAACCAAGCTATTTTAAGAGCTCCCCAAGAAGGCCAGCCTGCTGTGGGGAGCCCCAGGCATGCTATCTTCCCTTTGCATGCCATAGGGGGTGGGAATATGGGCTGGGGGCTGGTCTCGTACCCCTATCCCCTCACTCAGGGCAGGTGGAGTATCCTGGCTCCCTGAGTAACACTTACCACAGCCCAGCTCCAGTTTCAAGCCAGGCAAGGAGGCACGGCTCAGGGGAAATTGAGTAGCAGGGGTTAGGGCCACAGGGGGGAGAAGAGGGTTTAGGGAAAGGCCATGGAGGCGGCAGGGAAAGGGACATAGAGTGGATGGAGCTCCTGCATGTGTCCCACTTTTGCCTTTTGAATAGGTGGTCACTGTACACTGAACGAGCTGGGCTGGGATCGGAGCAAGACATGCCTTTGTGGGGGAGCAAAGGCCCATTTCCACCCCTTTGTATTGCTGGGGCAGCGTAAATGGAGGGGCTGCAGAGGGAATCTGGGCCTGCGTCTCTTGCCAGCACTTCTATGTGTCAGACCCTCATTCACACATTCTGCCTCTGTGGGCAGTGGGCTCAGCAGGTCTGCAGTGTGCAGAGCCATCAACGGGACTGCCTGAATGGCTTCTCTTGGGTGTCCTGCGTTAATCGTGTCTCTGGCATGACTCAGTCACTAGTAACTGGCTGAGGGCATAGGGAAAGGGTGGGTTACTGCGACCCTTGAATAGCCCCTATCCACAGCTTGTGCAGCACTCATGAATCACGCAGCTCCTAGACTTCTCAGGAAGGGTGAATACTGTGACTGCAAAACAGCTCTGCAGCTTTTTTCATAGCCCACGAATATTTAACCAGAGATAACGCAGTGGCAGGCCATGTGTAATGGGAACAACATCCACATCCCTTCTCTTTATTGACTCTATCAAGAGGAATACTGAGGTCTGAGTAGCCACCGATACCACTCGTCATGGGCCAACATCCCCCCGGTCCGCTGGCCCTCCACAAAGACTGTCACTTTGTAAATGCTGCTGCCTGCCTTCGTCTCCTTCCCCCAGTGCCCTGTCCACCCTCACCAGCCCCTCTCCCACTGCTCTTGGCCTTTGAGCCCATCAGAATGTATCTCTACAGTGAGAAGATCAGTAGTATATGTCGTCTAGGAAGTAAGGGCCCATGATGGAACAGGTGGGTGTGGTCCATATATTTCGTCTCCCTTGTCATGAGAGCTGAAGCCAGGTGATGAACTGACCCTTCACTTGATGAACACTCTGATTATCCTCCATTGTCTTTAGGTGACAGATCTGAGAAACTGCCCCACATTAAAGCATAAGCACAGTAAGTTTTGGAACAAACTCCTACATTTAACAGTAATAAGTTACTAGGATCAAATGGGATTCACCCAAGAGTTCTGTAGGAACTCAAATATCAAACTGCACAATTACTAACCGTGGTATGTAATTTATGGTTTAAACCAGCCTCTGTACCATCCAACTGGCACATGCATATTGTGATGCTGATTTTCAAAAAAGGCTCCAAAGGCGATCCTAACAATACAGGCCAGTAAGCCCAACAAGAGTAGAAGGTAAATTGGTTGAAATTATAGTAAAAAATCGAATTATCAGACACATAGATGACACATTTTGTTGGGGAAGAATCAACACAGCTTTTCAAAGGAAAATCATGCTTCACCAATCTATTAAAATTCTTTGAGTGGGTCAATAAAAATGTGGGCAAGGGAGATCCAATGGATATACTCTACTTGGACTTTCAGAAAGTCATTGAGAAGGTCCTTCACCAAACGCTCTGAAGCAAAATAATCAGTCCTGGGAGAATGAGGAAGGTTCTCTCCTGGATCAGTAGCTGGTTAAAAGATAGGAAATAAAGGGTAGCAATAAATGGTCAGTTCTCAGAAGGGAGAGAAGTAAATTGCGGTGTCCTCCTGGGATCTGTAGTGGGACCAGTGCTATTCAACATATTCATAATTGTCTGGAAAAAGGGGCAAATTATGATGTGGCAAAATGTGTAGACAAGACAAAATTACTCAATATATTGTGACAGTCCCAAAGCAGTGGGGTACAGGAGTCTGGTCGAGGGCAAACATGCTGGTCATTGGGTGAGTAGTTTTCTGTTACCTGAGTGACTAGAGCAGGGGCTGCACTAGAGTAATCAGGAACTTGGTAGAACCAATTAAGGCAGACAGGCTGATTAGAACACCTGCAGCCAATCAAGGCAGGCTAATCAGGGCACCTGGGTTTAAAAAGGAGCTCACTCCAGTCAGGCAGGGAGGAGCTAGAGGAGAGGAAATACGTGTGAGGAGCTGGGATCAAGAGGCACAAGGAGCTGAGAGTGAGAGGCTGTGCTGCTGGAGAACTAAGGAGTACAAGTGTTATCAGACATCAGGAGGAAGGTCCTGTGGTGATCATAAAGAAGGTGTTTGGAGGAGGCCATGGGGATGTAGCCCAGGGAGTTGTAGCCATCATGCAGCTGTTACAAGAGGCACTAAAGACAGCTGCAATCCACAGGGCCCTTGGCTGGAACCCAAAGTAGAGGGTGGGCCTGGGTTCCCCCAAACCTCCCAACTCCTGATCAGACACAGGAGAAGTTGACCCAGACTGTGGGGAAGTCAATGAGATGAGGAAATATGCCAATAAGCGCAGTACCCACCAAGCTACAGGAGGAACTTTGTCACAATATTTAAGTGTAGAGTAAATTAAGAGGTGTTACAAACAAACAGATCTCACAAAACTAGGTGACTGGGAACCAAATGACAGATGAAATTCAGGGTTGATAAGTGTAAAGTAATGCACAATGGAAAACATAATCCCAACTATACATATACAATGATGGGGTCTAAATTCACTGCTACTGCTCAAGAAAGAGTTATTGGCAGCATTGTGGATCGTTCTCTGAAAACATACACTCAATGTGCAGCAGCAGTCAAAAACAATCCTAGTAAATTCATGGAGGATAGGTACACCAGTGGCTATTAGCCAAGATGGTCACAGACTCAACTACATTCTCTGGATGTCTCTAGAACTCTGAGTGTCAGAAGGGTACAAATGACATAGGATGGAGGACATGATATTGTGCTTTTCTGATAATTCCCTCTGAAGCATCTGCACTGACCACAGTCAGAACACAGGACATTGGGCTAGATGGACCATAGATCTGAATCAATATGGCCATTCTTCTGTTCTTAAATTGTTTCTTTGGGTGATGGGCTTCTTCAGACAAGCCTTTTCCAGGGGATCCCTTTTAAATAGAGCTGGTGTAGCCACCCTAGCAGATATCAAGAGTAGGGTGACCATATGTTCCATTTTGGCAGAGACAGTCCCTTTTTTAGCCGCTTCCCTGTTACTTAAATGAAAGTTGCACTGACTGAGTCTCTGACTGCACTGTGGGAATGGGAAGGTCAAAATCTCCTGCCCAGTCTAGGGCTGGGGTATTTGTTAGGGGGCTTATTCCTTCACCCTCTCACTTCCCTGGTCCTTCTCGTATGAACAGAGAGCAACAATACCTGAAGTTCCAAGGCGCAAACAATTCAATGTTTATTGGGTTGAACTTCCAGCAAGCATGATTCCAGTTTCTTAGTATCCCCCTTCCCAGCTCTGACACCACAGAGCCTTGCCTGTCTCCTTGTTTCTGTTCCCATCCCTTGTTCCCATTTCCCCTTTAGCAAAACATGATCCCAATTCCCACCCCCCTTCCTGACTGACTGCAGACTATATAGTAAAACCTGAGTTCTCCTTAGCTGTACCTTAACCAATCATTTTACTGAAATTTAACTAACCAATCCTAACATATTGTAACATGGTTATTTAACCAATTATATCCCACCACCTTAATTGGTTTACACCCAACAAAATTAATTATACAGCAGACAGAATCAATCACAGAACCAGACAGAGACCATGCAAATAAACATACAAACAATACAGAAGTGAGGATTTTGCAACTACATCTATATAAACATAAGGGTTTTCCAGCTGTGTCTATTGATAAGTGAGTTCTTGCCAGACAGGATGCTATCAAACTAAGTTTCCTTTTATATCTTCTAGGCTCTACCCTTTCTCTGGTGGTGATAGGAAGATCAGAGCAGGACTGCATTCCTAATAGCCCAACAGCATCTTATTTCAATGTGACTAGATTGGAATGTGAGGACGTGACGATATACTTCCCAGCTTATGGCTGCCTCTGCTGCTTAGCCGAAGAACCAGGCCTCAGACTGTCGCAGCAAGAGAAAGCCATTACACAGACAGACAGCCTTCCCATCTCTGTGCATCCCCACTCCCACCCTGTACAAGGCCCCTTCAGCAGATCCTGCAGGCAGTGGCTACTGTAACAGGCCCTGGTAGCACATCTCTGATGAACCTGTGCTAGCAGGAAGACGGGGAGCATCCTAGAGCAGTTGTGGAGGCTCAGAGATTGTGGGTGGGTGGGCCGAGCTACCAGTGGATCTCTGAGACCTGTGCATAACTTTGGTGATCTCTGGATCCCTCTTTTCATTCTTCATGAAGAAGGAAAAAGACCTCCCCCCCAGACTGATCCGAGGGAAATTTCCTTATATGGAGCCTTGTGGACTCTCCCTTCCCTGGCCTGCACCCTGGGCTTGTAGTGCAGGACAGGGCACTGCCAGGGAGATATCTGGTCCTATATTATTATCATTATTATTCTATTTCATTTTATATCAGCAAGATCACAGTTTTGAAAGCATCATCACTAACATTCAACCACCCCCGAGGTAGCCATGTGATTAATCAGAACCGCACGAACAGAAATGACAAGCCTGGATTCCAGGAATAGAGACTGCCGCAGGGCTGGCACTGCAGTCCAGTTATGTAGCATCACCACACGTCCCCTGTGATTTGGTCTCCTGCAGTTTGCCTTTGGCTCTGATCAGGGTTAAAGCTGGAACAAAGAACGCAAATCTGCAGAGGTTCCCTGATGGCCCAGTGGCCCCCAAGGAAATGTGCAGGCGTGCTTCATATAGACAGTTGTTTTTCTGTCTGAATAGGTACTGCCTGCTGCCCATGTAACCTCTTGTCCTTCAGTGTGAAGACCTCTGGTGTCAGCGGCTCCTCTTCTAGCAGGATTTGGGTACACTGGCAGGTTTTGGTCTCTTTAAAATGTAAAGTGAAGGGTAAAGACTGCAAGCTGTTTCCATTTGCAGATGTTCTGTAGTGCAAGAAGGGACTGAGGTGGGCTGTCGGGATGACTCAGCGATGGTGCTGCAGGGCAAGGAACACCAGGTGGTTTGGGAACCCCTCCCCTACATCTACCTGTTCTCCACGTTGGGATATTCAAGCTACACACAAATCTGACATTCAGAGCGAGCTCGAAGTGTTAAAACCCCTATTAACCGAGTCAGGATTTCTCAGTGGGTCCCATTTCTAGAGGTGCTGTGTGCTCTAGGCCGATCCTGCCAGGGGCTGAGTGAGAGGAGACCCCACGGAATATCAGAGGTTAGTTCCCAAGTCATCTCATGTTTAGTTGCTCCTGGAAATTTAATCAGAAAATTCATTTTCAAGGGCTTGGTTCTCTGTCTTGGTTGTGAACTCAGGAATTCACAGCTGCACTGTGGTAACAGGTCCGATAGGGCATGTTTCTCTTTCCTGACTAGCTGAGGGCTCCAGCGTTTCTGCCCTGTAGATACCCCTCAGAGTTACAGGGCTATCGGCATCTCTGTCCCCTCTCTGGTCTCTCAGTGCCACATGTCAGGCCTCGTAGCCTTCCCTCTCATGGGTGGAATCCTGTGATGCTCCCACCCTCAGACTGGGCCCTGGGCTACTGCACTGTGATTGCCCTGCAGGTGCCAGTGAGCATGTGTTGAGACAAGTGACCAGCCTTCTTGAGCCAAAATAATGTTTAATCAAACAGCAGGAAGAACGTGTAACATGGGAGAATAAGAGGGTTTTCAAACAACAGTCTGTACACATCTCTGACCCCAAGCCCTCCCAATCTGACAGGGACCCAGGCAGGCCAAGGGCCTTGAGCCTTCCCCAGAGGTGCATGCGCGTGTCAGACTGAAGAGTGCCTCAGCAACAGCTGCCCAGCTCTGGACAGACTCCCAGCGCTGGCAAAACAAGCTGTGTAACATGGCTGGAGCCCAGGAACAGGGAATTCCCTGCTTGTAGCTCCAGTGTGGTCTCTCAACCTCCCTTAAGTGCATCCTGAGCGATGGCTTTCCTTGAGCTATTACTTCCCCTCCTGCTTGTTTTCCAGCAGCCTGCTATTAAAATAGGAAGAGCCATACTGGTTTCACCTAATGTAGCCAAAACATAAACATCCCAAGAGTTAACTCAATATAACCGTACAGCAAACATCCCCAGAACTGGGGTTATCACACACATTCATTATGGCAGCTCAGCTCCGTGTCAGTCACAGCGCCACTCCTGGGTGCTGCGGATTTTATTAATACAGGGAAGAGGTGGAGGGGGAGCGAGATTGACTGGCTGACTTTCATATAGGAAATGAAGTTCCATTCCCATGAATACTCATGCATTTGACTTTGAAAACTACTTCCTGAAAAAACTCATCGTGCCAGAGTAACAGGTGCTGGGGTTACTGTGTACTAGAGAGTGAGAGCTCAGGGAATGTAGAGTTTATATACTGATCCTAATGCCTGTCACCACTCCAGGTACAGGCTACTGACTGACAGAACAGAACCTGAGGAGAACCAGTCAGCTATTAACCCAGGGACAGAGGAGCTACTAGACTTTTGTTTGCTGACAAGCCACTGACTGAGGGCTGAGACGCTGGGATCTTTCAGGTTCTGAAGAAATCCAGATGACAGATGCTACATTTTACGTCCCACTCTAACCTTAGAAATCATCTCTGAAAGACGAAAAAAGGGGAACGAGTGGATTTACATGTGTGTGTCAAAGTACAAATGTGTAAATGTTATGCCAAAACAATAGGATTGCAGGTTACAGCCGAGCCTGGAGGCCCAACCAGGACCGCCCAATTGAGTCCTTCTCAGGGGATCCCCTGAATTCCCCTCACCCAGCCCAAAAGCGAAACTGAACTGCCCCTCCTCCAGCCGGCCGATTCCTTTGTCCAGCTTCCCAGGCCAAGGTGCTAACCTCATCCCTCCTACTTGGCTCAGGTTACAGGCTTAAAGATCCTGTCCTTCATCTAAAGACATCCCCGGATCTCCTATCCCCCACACAGACAGCCCCTACTCCATCACACATGTAGACTGCAATGTCACACCCTGCCATCACTGCCTGGTTTAGGAAACATTTCCTTCAGGGGAATCCAGCTGGGTCAGTCCAGGAACCAGAGCACTCTGTGAAACACCGTGGTCAGAGGAGCCACATTTGGGAAAACATCTTGTGGACACTTTTCGCCCAGCCCCACTCCTCTCCCACTCACATCCTCTGGCATTCATGTAGCGGCTCCAGATTTGCTGTCACAGCCCTGCTCCAGTGCTTGTGGTTGAGCATCCACCAGGCAGATGTGTCTGGGTCCCACCCTGGAACCATGTGCTTTTGAGTTGCAGCCACATTCAGGCCCTGCCTTTGTGTCCAATCTTGGATGAAGCTTCCCTTCTAGTGTCTCCCTCTGTGAGCGGAGACCTGATCACGAAGCAGCGAGGCCCTGAGACTGGTTTTGGCTTGACTCCTCCAGACTCTCCAAGTGCTTCAGTGCACCCTTCCCAGCGCTCCCCCTTGGGCACATTCTGTTTCCAATTTCTCTCTTTTGTGTCATAGGATCGTTAAAGCAAACAGACCCAGGCCTTGCAAAAGAGGTTGCTAAAACAATTCCTCTACTTTAGAGAGCACAAGAGATACCCAGATCTAGGTAAACACAATACAACACCTGCACATCATTCCCTGCCTCCGTATACTCACTACCCTGCAGCATTCTTTGGGGGTTGGTAAGAGCCATCTAGAGTGTCCAGAGGCCATGTCCTGCACTCCTGGCTTCTCCTCCAGCTGAGTCTGTCTCACTGCTGCAGCCATACCCCTGAAAGCAAATCTGCTGCATATGTGCCTCTCTCCTGCCCCAGCTTCTTCTGGCTCATCCAGCCTCTGTGTTTTTAAAGGGCTAGACCAAAACTGCCACTTTCTTTTGGTTATTCTGAGGAGGTTTCATTCCTTCTATGTCCTCTTCTCTGCTGAGATGCTGGAGAAAACTGGCTTTGTCTAGAATGCAGTTATTCCTTGCTTCTGTCCGGGCAAGATCTTGTTAGGAGGAATATTTCTAATGACTGACCTATTTATTGACAGATGCTCCCAGCTTCTGCCTTTGGAGCAGGAAGTTTGTTTATGAAGAGACGCAGGGTGACAAAGGGCTAGTCATTACATTAAATTAAGGCTCCTTAGATGATCCTGTAAGCATTGCCAGGCAGCCCTGTTAAAACATAGGAAAGAAGGAAGGAAAACCTGGTGAGAATGGAAAGAGTTAAATAGTGCTGACCTCCAGGGGTCTGTACTGGGACTAGTGCTATTTAACATCTATAGCAATGATCTAGAAAAAGGAGTAAACAGTGAGGTGTCAAAATGTGCAGATGATATAAAATTAATCAAGATGGTTAAATCCAAAACAGACTTGGAAGAGCTACAAAGGGATTTCACAAAACTGGGTGATGGGGCAACACAATGGCAGATGAAATTCAGTGTTGATAAATGCAAAGTGATGCACATGGCGAATATAATCCCAACTATATCTACAAAATGATAAGATTGGAATAAGCTGTTAAGTGTCAAGAAAGAGATCTTGGAATCATTGTGTATAGTTCTCTGAAAACATCTGCGCAATGTACAGTGGCAACCAGAAATGCTAACAGAATGTTGGGAATTATTAAGAAAGAGATAGTGAATAAGAGAGAAAATATCATATTGCCTCTTGTAGAAGAGCCATCACCCTGCTCCGGTTTGGAAGGGGTTAAAAACAGCCCTGGGAAAGGGCTGCCCATGACAGCGAATCACGAGCGGGCTTGAGACAGCCAATCAGGATCCAGCAAGGCCAGTATAAGAAGGGCTCCTGGAGAAAAGGAAGGGAGTTTTGCTCCAGCAGGGGATCAAGAAGGACCTAGCTGTTTGGTGGAGACAGGGATATCTTGGACAGAGCAGTACTGGGAAAGGGCAGGCTGAGCTGGGGAGCTCTGACCTGGCGACCTCCCAGGCTGAGGCCTTGCAGCAAAAGCCTGAGAATGTACTAGGGAGGCAGCCAGGAAAAGATAAGGCAGCAAGTCCAACCCCGTTGCCAATGATGAGAAACCATTTCAAACTGCAGTATGAATTGGCCACTCATCATCAGCCAGGAGGTTGGACCTGCTGCCTCTTCCTTTCCTCTCTGCCTTCCCACAGCCCTAATACCTCTTCCAGGCCTGACAGCAAGGGTTTGCCAGTCTGCGCTGTTCAAGGTACTCTTTCCTCTTTCAGTCAGCCAGGTCCATCTCTCTCCAGCCTTCTGGCCCTGCAGCCTTTTTATAGGGCCCTGCCTGGCCTCCTCCCAGCCTTTTCCTGATTGGCCCTCTCCAAGGGCTGGCTTTTAACATTTTAACCTTTTCTGAGCCGGAGCAGGCTGACTGCCCCACTACACCCCTCCCACTCAAGATCATCACCTCTGGGGGTAGGGGTAGCTCCTCGACTGAGCTAATCACACATGCACCTCCAGAGCCACTTCCGATTCCTCCAGCTGCTTATGCAGACGAGTCTCCTCCTTTATGATGCTCGCATTTTCCACTATGAGTAGTAGGGCTGGGCACTCTCCGCCATGGCACCTCCTGCTGATCAGTCAAGGAATTAGCTCAACCAGCTCACATGTGCCCTCCTCTTGCCAGTTTCCCCCTGCCCATACCTGCCCCTCTGTAGTCCCTTTATCTTCTCCAGTTCAGGCCCCATGTCCCTTCTGGACCATGGTGCCCCTTACCTTGGGATGCTATCCTGCCAGCAGTGTCCCCAAACTCTGGGTCTTCCCTCCTCAGGGGAACCACAACTCCCCTATATCCACCTTGCCTCAGTGGCTACTGCTAGTCATCATCTAGCCCCTTCTCTTGGGGGCAAACTACAGTCTGAAATGGCCACTCATCACTTTCCTTCAACTTCAGGACCAGGTCTTCCTTCTTCTTTTAGGCTTTCTTCAGCTCCACCTCCGCAGTCCACTGGGCGTATTCTGCAGATCTCAGCCACGTATACAGGCTATTGTTCACCGGACCCTCTAATGTCAGGGTCTGGGTTCCCATCATAGCCTGCTCCCTCACAGTATGAGTCCCGACCTCTCACTTGGCCGACTCTGTCTCAGTCCCTGTTTCTGCCACCTCATGCTGGTGGCTCAGGCAGGTTTATCACCTTCACTGCCATGTTAACCACACTCATAGAATCATAGAATATCAGGGATGGAAGGGACCTCAGGAGGCATCTAGTCCAACCCCCTGCTCACAGCAGGACCAATCCCCAACTAAATCATCCCAGCCAGGGCTTTGTCAAGCCTGACCTTAAAAACCTCTAAGGAAGGAGATTCCACCACCTCCGTAAGTAACCCATTCCAGTGCCTCACTACTCTGAGTGAAAAAGTTTTTCCTAACATCCAACCTAAACCTCCCTCATATCTTTGTCCCTTCTGGGTCCCCAGGCATCTCCTTCTTCAGCCGCCCTCCCCTGAGGAGGCAGTGCCTGTTAAGATGGCCCTACTTGCAGCAGCCAAAGCAGATTCCTTGCCCCTCTGCTGCCTTGGGCCTCTCATAGTCTGTCTTGGGTCCCCTCTTCTCACTGGGGTTCAACTGAACCCTCCGCCTTGGGCCTGGGCACTCCAACTGCAGGTGTCCGCATTGCCCACAGGCCCAACATGTTTATTGTCCCCTGGGTTTCCTCACCTAGCCGCACTTCCCAGGGCCATGTTTCTTCTCCTGCTCTGGGTGAGGCTCCTTGCCCCCATCCCAGGAGGGGCAATCCCTCCTTAAGTGTCCACACCTCCTTCAGGCATAACAAGCCCTGTACTACACCACTAGCCTCCTAGCCCTGTTGTGAGGCTTTTCACACCACTCTGTGGTCTCTCCTGAATTCCTTCCTCAAGAGTCTTACAAGGGTCAGCTGATCATCAGGCAGCTGTCCCAATTGTTCCTGAAGGGCCCAATACATCTCCCATTGTCCCTGCTGGATCTCCTGGATCATCTGTAGCAGGGACTCTAGTCTTCCCCGCTGCTCATCAGTCCACTTTTGCTGGGGCACCAATGCTGAAGTCCAGCCACAGACAGCATAAGATCCCTCTGTGAAAACCCCTCTACATAGGTCCCCGATTGTCCCTCCTTGCCTCGAGATGCCAGAACATTTTAGTACCAGAGCTGAGTGAGTTTAAAATTTATTTATTTTTCTTTCTTTTACATAGGAATTAGATATAGTTCTCCAGTCAGCTAATTGGTAAGTTATCTGCTAAAAAAATACAGTTTTTGAGTGCCTAAGTAGCCCCTTGAATCATGTTTAAAATTGTCACCCTTACCAAAACCTTAAATGGCTCCCTTGCAGCTGGGGTGAGAGGAGGAGGGACACGGTGATGATGCAGTGAGTGACAGGGTGGGGCCTTGGGGAGAAGAGGCAGAGTAGGGGCAGGGCCTTGTTTAAAGAGGTGATGGCAAGGGGTGGGACATTGGGGGTCCAGTACAAGCGGTGAGAAAGGTGTCAACTCAATGAGTTCTACATAGACCAGTTTCCCAGTTTGTCACACTGACGCTACACAGTAAGGTCAGGAAGGGGATTGATGTCTCTCTGATTGTCCAGTCAGGGATTCAAGGAGCACCATATCAAAAGTCTGCTCTGCATGGAGCACAAGGAGAAAACTTTAGGTCCCTTTATGAGTAAAGAGCTGGAGCAGCCTGACCCTGATCTGTTTGGGTCTCACACCAAAAATGATGGGGTTTAGCATGGGGGGCACCAGGAGGCACACATTTGTAAAGAGAACATGGAAATGCAGGGCCACATTGTGGCCAAACCAGTTTGTGAGGATGGAGAACAGACCTGGGATGTAAAAGGCTAAAATGGCACAGAGGTGGGAACCACAGGTCCCAAAAGTCTCGAGCCGGGCGTCCTTTGTGGGGAGTCTGAAGACAGCTCTGAGTATCTGGATATAGGACACAACTATAAAAAACACATCTAGACTGATCACCAAGATTGCCATAAAGAGACCGTAGTAAATATTGATGTGGATGTCAGCGCAGGCCAGCTTCACCACGGCTATGTGCTCGCAGCACGAGTGGGGTATGATGTTGGTTCTGCAATATGGCAACTGCCTTGCTAGCAAGGGACAGGGCAGTACAAGCATGCAGCTACGCAGCACCACGGCCAGGCCAATATTGGCCACCAAGGGGTTTCTCAGGATGACGGAATGTCTCGGGGTCACAGATGGCCACATAGCGATCAAAAGCCATAGCCATGAAGATCCCAGACTCCATCACAAAAAAGCAATGAATGAAGAACATCTGGATGAGGCAGGCACTGAAATCTACCTCCCTAGATTTGAACCAGAAGATGCTCAGTGTTTTCGGAATGGTGCATGTGCACAAGACCAGGTCGCTGACGGTCAGCATGCAGAGGAAATAGTACATGGGCCCATGGAGGCTCGGCTCCCTCTTCACAATGAACAGAATGGTGAAGTTCCCCAAGATGGCTATGGTGTACATGGTGCAGAAGGGGATGGAGATCCAGACATGGGCAGCCTCCAGGCCAGGAATGCCCAGCAGGATGAAGATGGAGGGGTTGGTGAAGTAGGTTGTGTTGGAACTTGACATGGAGTAGAAGAGAAGGTGTCCAGCTCCTAGGCAGAACAAAGTCTTCTGCATGTACTGTGTGTTCCTCTAACTTCCTGTATGTGCCCAGGCTGTAGGGTGATGGTCGCAGTACAAATGCCTGGATGGAGAAACAACGTTAATATGAGACACTACATACATAACCGGAGGCTGTTCTCATGAGTGAAACATTTTCATTATTCAGAAAAAGGAATTGTGAAAAATTTTGACACTACTAATATTAGACCCTCAATAGAGATCTCTCTACGGGATAGGGAGCGGGCAGATACCAGATACAAAGTTGGTAGGTAATACTTTAAATGCTCTTTATTGATTACAAAACAAACTGTGTTCACTCCACATTTACACCACAAACATACTCTACCAGAGTCCACAGGTCAGAATGGTCCCGATGGCCAGTCAAGATTCTTTCTGATGAAAAGGTGCAGGGAGCCAGCTAAAATCTCATCTATATCCACACAAGGTTCTAGATCAGTAAGCAACTCCCTTTTGCAGAAATTATAGGCAACCTTTTATAGTCCATTCTGTCACATCACCTGTTCTTTGCTTTTGTATACTAGGCCTCCTATCCACACAATTCGAAAGAGACAACCCTGGGCGGGCCACCATGGTCCAAGGAGTGCCATTTCCTCCTAATCTTACACAATTTTATATCAGTCCAGCTGGTGCTGATTCTCCGTATTTTCCTGGAACATAATAAGATTGTTTTGCACAAATAGTTTTAATAGTTCTTGATCTTAAGTTCTTGCTTTATTTGCCAAGTCACAATGCACGTATTCATATCAAGCACGTGTCATTCAGATCAGTCCTCAATGTCCTATAACATATTACATGGATATATGAATCATACTCTATATATATACACACAAGAACATGAGAATATATGAATGGCCATACTGGATCAGCCCAAAGGTCCATGTAGTCCAGTGTCCTGTCTGAGCCCAGTGGCCAGTGCCAGGTGCCACACAGGGAATGAACAGAACAGGGAATCATCAAATGATCCATCTCCTGTCCCTCATTCTCAGCTTCAGGTAAACAGAGCCTAAGCACACTATCTCTACCCATTCTGCCTAATAGCCATTGATGGACGTATACTCCATGAAATTATCTAGTTCTTTTTTGAACTCTGTTATATTCTTGGCCTTCACAACATCCTCTGGCAAGGAGTTCCACAGTTTGACTTTGCGTTGTGTAAAAAAAAAATGCTTCCTTTATTTGTTTTGAACCTGCTGCCTATTAATTTCATTTGGTGATCCCTAGTTCTTGTGTTATGGGAAGTAGTAAACAAAACTTCCTTATCTACTTTCTTTACACTAGTCATGATTTTATAGATCTTAATCATATCTTCCCTTAACCGTCTCATTCCAAGCTGAAAATTCCCAGTCTTATTAATCTCTCCTCATACGGAAGCCATTCCATATCCCTAATCATTTTTGTTGCCCTTTTCTTAACCTTTTCCTATTTCAATATATCTTTTTTTGAAATGTGGCAAACACATCTGCACACAGTATTCAAGATGTGGGTGTACCATGGATTTATATAGAGGCAATAAGATATTTTCTGTCCTATTATCTAATGTAATGGATCCTTGGGTAGAATACTGGGGGGAACAAAAGAATCTCTTTAAAAACAAATATATAGAGAGCAGATCTGGAAGGTGACATGCATACACAGAAGCCAGGATGCAGCAGAGGGAGCAAAAAAGTCAGACCAATTGTTCTGGGAGGTCACAGAGAGCACCCCCTAGCCTGATGCAGGTGTTTGGGGTGCAGGAGGGGTGTGGGCTCTAGGAGGGAGTTTGGATGTAGGGTGTGGGCTGTGGGCTGGGTCAGTGGTGGGAACAAAAAGCTCAGGTCACTTGTTCTGCGAGTTAATAGCACCCCGAAGCCTGAGGTGAAGCTGCCTTCAGCTGCAGAGCAGCCATCCATCTCAACTACCCTATCCCTGGAAGCACGCAGCTTCCCTCTGAAATAAGCAATCAGAAAATAACAAACTGGTAACCTCTTAGACTGATCTCCAGCCACCACACTTAAAGTCTAATTAAAATCTCTTCACCAGTGTATGCAGAGCAAATCTCACTCAGAACAAGCAGCTCTGCATTTTACCCTGCTGACTGAGCCACAGTGATGGACTTCCCTGGGTTGCCTCGTGGAACTGAGGTACCGTTGAGCCCTCTGGCACACACCAGTCTGGGCTCCCCCTCACACTGTGATCATGTGACAAGCTGAAAAACTCTCCAGGTTCTGCACTCACACAAACATTCACAGGCAGGGACACACCCAACTGAGTTACACGGATATTTTCACCAGCCTCTCATGAACTAACAATAGAGAGGATCCAGCCACTTCTCTCCAGCTCCCCAGAGTAAGACTCAAGAACTGTCCCATTTTGCCCTTTTCAGAAACCTGCGCGGTGCCCATATATAACTGAGTATGCCCCTCCCTCAGTGTGGAGAAGACTATGAACCAGCTTCTGTTCCTGAGAAAATTTCCCTTTACACTTCATGCAACACACTGTTTTAGGTAATACACATAAAACAGATTTACTAACTACAGAGAGCTAGATTTTAGGTGATTATAAGTCAAATGTTTACAGATCAATGTAGATTATTTAATAAATAAAGCAAAATCACAATCCAGGTTCTATTCACTAGGCCAGATTTTAACCAAGGAGGGTCTCACCTTTATGGTACAAATAGTCTACCAATCTTCCTTACAAAGGCTGCGATTTCTCCTTTCCAGCCTGGGACTACCTGCCCAGTCAATGTTTTTTTTTGTCCCTCTATCGGTGTTTTCAGGTGTTCAGTTGTGGCGGGGGAGGGAGGTAATTTCTACCTATTATAGCTTCTGCCACGTGGAGGCAACTTCATTGTCCCAAACAAAGGCCCCAGCACAGTTAATGGGAAAGTTCAGGAACAAGATGGAGTTCAGTGTCACATGAACTGGTCACATGCCATTGTGTCCTTCAGTGAGTCATGGCAGGGGCCATTACCCATATGCTGGCTAAAACATACACGGGGAAGCCCATCAGTTGGATATAAGCCTCTTACATTGTGTTCACTGAGGGGCCATCAACTTGAACTGTCCTTTCACAATGTGCTGGCTAGACTGGATGTAAAGTACTTTGAGAGAGTTACCACAGGAGCAAACTCATTGAAATACAAGATCATAGTCAATATTAATTACTTCAGATACAGAAATGACACATAAATACAAATTGGATAATCATATTCAGCAAACCATAACTTTTTAATTGACGCCTCACATGAGATATTTTGTACAAGATTTGTTGCAACTATATAGCAGTGGTGAATATGGGAATGCCAGGCCACCTGTACAGCAGCAGCTGCTGCCATGTTCCTTTCCATCGTCTTTGTGGAGATGTTGTGGCATCAAGCTTGCTACAAAGCTGCAGATCTATAGAACAGTGGGTACCCCAGCTCCCATGGCTGGTGGGATATATATCCATGTAATATGCTATAGGATGAAGTGTTCCAAGAAGGAGGAGTGCTAGGCAGAGACGGGCTCCACCTAACGAAGAGAGAGAAAAGCATCTTTGCAAGCAGGCTGGCTAACCTAGTGAGGAGGGCTTTAAACTAGGTTCACCGGGGGGAAGGAGACCAAAGCCCTGAGCTAAGTGGGGAAGTGAGATACCAGAGGAAGCATGAGCAGCAGAGCATGAAGAGGGGAGGATTCCTGCCTGATAGTGAAAAAGTGGGATGATCAGCTAAACATGGCACTGATCATCCCGCTTTTTCACTATCAGGCAGGAATCCTCCCCTCTTCAATGCAATTCCCCCACCTTTTCTGTCCTTCCTGAACAGTTTATATCCATCCATGATAGTGCTCCGGTCATGTGAGTTATCTCACCAAGTCTCTGTTATTCCAGTCGCCAGGATTTCCAGTTCCCCCTGCTTGTTTCCCATGCTTCTTGCATTTGTGTTCAGGAAGGACAGAAAAGGTGGGGGAATTGCATTGTATGTAAGAGAGCAGTATGACTGCTCAGAGCTCCAGTATAAAAATGCAAAAACACCTGAAAGTCTCTGGATTAAGTTTAGAAGTGTGAGCAACAAGGGTGAGGTTGTGATGGGAGTCTGCTATAGACCACCAGACCAGGGGGAAGAGGTGGATGAGGCTTTCTTCCGGCAACTAACAGAAGTTACTAACTCACAGGCCCTGGTTCACATGAGCGACTTCAATCACCCTGATACCTGCTGGGAGAGCAATACAGCGGTGCATAGACAATTCAGGAAGTTTTTGGAAACTGTAGGAGACAATTTCCTAGTCCAAGTGCTGGAGGAACCAACTAGAGGCAGAGCTCTTCTTGACCTGCTGCTCGCAAACCAGGAAGAATTAGTAAGGGAAGCAAAAGTGGATGGGAACCTGGGAGGCAGTGACCATGAGATGGTCGAGTTCAGGATCCTGACACAAGGAAGAAAGAAGAGCAGCAGAATACAGACCCTGGACTTCAGAAAAGCAGATTTTGACTCCCTAAGGGAACTGATGGGAAGGATCTCCTGGAAAAATAACATGAGGGGAAATGAGTCCAGGAGAGCTGGCTGTATTTTAAAGAATCCTTATTGAGGTTGCAGGAACAAACCATTCAGATGTGTAGAAAGAATAGTAAATATGGCAGGCGACCAGCTTGGCTTAACAGTGAAATCCTTGCTGATCTTAAACACAAAAAAGAAACTTACAAGAAGTGGAAGATTGGACAAATGACCAGGGAGGAGTATAAAAATATTGCTCAGGCTGCAGGAGTGAAATCAAGAAGGCCAAATCACACTTGGAGTTGAAGCTAGCAAGAGATGTTAAAAGTAACAAGAAGGGTTTCTTCAGCTATGTTAGCAATAAGAAGAAGGTCAGGGAAAGTGTGGGCCCCTTACTAAATGAGGGAGGCAACCTAGTGACAGAGGATGTGGAAAAAGCTAATGTACTCAACGATTTTTTTGCGTCAGTCTTCACAAACAAGGCCAGCTCCCAGACTGCTGCACTGGGCAGCACAGCGTGGGGAGGAGGTGAGCAGCTCTCTGTGGAGAAAGAAGTGGTTCGGGACCATTTAGAAAAACTGGACGAGCACAAGTCCATGGGGCCGGATGCGCTGCATCTGAGGATGGTAAAGGAGTTGGCGGATGTGATTGCAGAGCCATTGGCCATTATCTTTGAAAACTCCTGGCGATCAGGGGAGGTCCTGGATGACTGAAAAAAGGCTAATGTAGTGCCCATCTTTAAAAAAGGGAAGGAGGAGGATCCAGGGAACTACAGGCCAGTCAGCCTCACCTCAGTCCCTGGAAAAATCATGGAGCAGATCCTCAAGGAATCAATTCTGATGCACTTACAGGAGAGGAAAGTGATCAGGAAGAGTCAGCATACATTCACCAAGGGGAGACATACCTGACTAACCTAATTGCCTTCTATGAGGAGATAACTGGCTCTTTGGATGAGGGGAAAGCAGTGGATGTGTTATGGGCTGAATGAATGGACTATAAGTTGGATAGAAAGCTGGTTAGATCATCAGGCTCAAGGGTAGTCTAGTTGGTAGCTAGTATCAAGAGGAGTGCCCCAAGGGTCAGTCCTGGAGGATGGTGTGGACTGCACCCTCAGCAAGTTTGCAGAGGACAGTAAACTGAGAGGAGTGGTAGATATGCTGGAGGGTAGGAATAGGATCCAGAGGGACCTAGACAAATTAGAGGATTGGGCCAAAAGAAATCTGACGAGGTTCAACAAGGACAAGTGCAAAGTCCTGCACTTAGGAAGGAAGAACCCAATTCACTGTTACAGACCAGGGACCTAGTGGCTAGGCAGCAGTTCTTCAGAAAAGGACCTAGGGGTTACAGTAGATGAGAAGCTGGATATGAGTCAACAGTGTGCCCTTGTCGCCAAAAAGGTTAATGGCATTTTGGGCTGTATACATAGGGGCATTGCCAACAGATCGAGGGACTGATCATTCTCCTCTATTTGACATTGGTGAGGCCTCATTTGGAGTACTGTGTCCAGTTTTGGGCCCCATAGTGCAAGAAGGATGTGGAAAAATTAGAAAGAGTCCAGCGGAGGACGACAAAAATGCTTAAGGAGCTGGAACACATGACTTATGAGGAGAGGCTGAGGGAACTGGGATTGTTTAGTCTGCAGAAGAGAAGACTGAGGGGGGGGATTTGATAGATGCTTTCAACTACCTGAAAGAGGGTTCCAAATAGGATGGATCTAGACTGTTCTCTGGGGTAGCAGATGACAGGACAACGAGTAATGTTTAACTTTTTCATGTTTCTGAGAAAAATGGCTCCTTTGGCTGCACTTGAAAGGGGGGAATTACAGTATCATGGATGGGTGAAGTGAACGGTGGGCAACTGAAAAGGGGGCAGGGATGGTTTCTTTCGACAACTTGATGCAAACAGTCATAAAGTTTATCCTTCTCCTTGGGGCTAGATTTGAGTGTTGGTTCATAAGCACTAATGATGTTCACAGAGCCGATTGTCTTCTGAATTGAGATGATATGCTCTATTTCCCAGTGGGTGTTTCTATGAGCTTTACACACTTGTTTCTCACAGTGAAACCTACAGCTTTGTGAACTACGGCTTTGCGAACAGGGGCTGCTAACAGGGAGTTTCGCAAGGGAGTTCTCCAGGTGAAGGAGGAGCAAATACAGCATCTGTGGGGTGTGGCAAAGTACCTGTCTCTCCTCTCCTAGCTCAGTCCTTCTCAGCCTTGGAGACACAGGCTTGGGCAAAGCAAAAAGCCCTTTACAGTAGCGCAGGGTCTGGCTGATCCCTTCTCAGTCAGGCCCTTGTTCTGTTGTCCTCTCCTACTAGGGAGAGTGCAACCTGCCTCGCAAGAAAAGTTTTTAGAGTTCAGCTGCCTCTACTCACTGGCAGCTACTCTACTTCTCTCCTCCCCCCTGCTTCCCTGCCAGGGAGGGTTTAAAAAGGTCTCCAGCCATTGGGGCCAGCTGAAACTAATTACCTCCCTGGTAACCCCTGTTCCAGCTGAACCTTATTCCTCCATGGTTAAGCCTTCTGGGACTAATTACTACCCCTCTTTTGGTAGCTGAGTGTCCTCAGTTTGCCACAGGGGTAAGTGACTGTCTGCAGTGTGTGTGTTTGTGTGTGTTTGGGGGTTACTTGCTGTGTGCTGAGCTTGTGTTTGTCAGTCTGTTTGTTTGTTTTGGTTGTTTGAAGGACCGTGTGCTGTAATTGGAAGTTGGAGGCTGAGCTACAAAGGAAAGTTTGAAAGCTAGAAGCCTCTGGTAATTGGCTGAGTCTTAACCAGTGGGCGGGGCATTCACTCAGGCCAGGGCTTTATAAAGCCACGCACAAGAGACCAGGGAGCTTTGTGAACAGGGGCTGCTAGCAGGGAGTTTCGCAAGGGAGTGAGAAGGGAGAGGGGGTCCCTTGTTGGTCCTATCCGTGACCTATTAGTCCCTTCAAAACCTATAAACCAAACTACATCCAAAACCTTTCTCTGTAAAGCAGAGCAGAGCGGACAGGGAGCTGCAGACAGGGGAGTTTGAGAGGGAGTTTGACAGAGGGAGGTTTACGATGGTTAGGAAGACCCGCAACACCTGTGGCAGCACTTCTTCTGTCTCCTCCGCCTGCACGTGTAGCCAGACAGAGCACCAGAGCAAGGATGCTTCTACCCAGATGCTGGTGTAGTTTTGCAAAGACTGTAACTTGCAATTTCCACTTACTGATATCCAGGCTGGGGGGTGGTATCAAATGTGAAAGGTGCCTACTGGTGGAATCTCTCAGGCAGCAGGTGGGAGAGCTACAAGAGGAGGTGGCTAGGTTGAGGAGCATCCCTATCCACTAGCAATTCCTGGACAGTATCCATGTGGAGACAGCTGAGGTAGCTGTCACAGTCACAGGACTGCTGACACACCACTGGTGGAGGAGGAGATGGCTCAGGGTGGACACTGGCAGCTGGTTACTTCTGGCAGCGGGCAGTGCTCCATCCCTGCTGCGAACCCTCCTGCCGTGGTAATAGATAACCGTTATGCTCTTCTTGATACAGGAGAGAAGGAATCATCCCCTACAGTAAAGGAGGAGAAGCCTCATACCCCTAAGGCTGGGAGGCTTATTGCCATCACTGAAAATAGGAAATGTAGTGTAGTGGTGGTCGGAGACTCTCTGCTGAGCCATCTGTCACCCTGACATTTCATCTCAGGAAGTATGCTGCTTGCCAGGGGCCTGTATCTGAGATATTACAGAGGCATTGTTGAGGATTATCCAGCCTTCTGACTACTACCCCATGCTACTCATCCATGTGGGAACAAATGATAATGTGAGGTGTGACGCTGAGTGAATCAAGAATGACTACAGAGCTCTGGGAGTACGGGTGAAGGAGTTTGGAGAGGCAGGTGGTATTCTCTTCGATTCTTCCTGTCAAAGGTGGGGGCCCGGGCAGAGACAGATGCATCATGGAGGTGAATGCCTGGCTGCAAAGATGGTGTCGCCAGGAGGGCTTTGGCTTCCACGACCACGGGATGCTATTTGATGAAGGACTGCTCGGCAGAGATGGCGTTCATCTTTCGAGGAGGGGAAAGACCCTATTTGCACACAGACTGGCTAACCTAGTGAGGAGGGCTTTAAACTAGGCTCGACGGGGGATAGGTGAGGCAAAGCCCACAGGTAAGTGGGGAACATGAAAACCTGAGAGATGAGTCGGAAACAAGAGGGAACGTGGGATATAATGGCAGAGAGAAAGGAGGGTCAGGGCAAAACTGGGAGGCAAGATCAAACCAGTATCTTAGATGCCTATATACAAATGCGAGAAGTATGGGTAATAAGCAGGAAGAACTGGAAGTGCTAATAAATAAATACAACTATGACATGGTGAGATAATACACATGATTGGAATGTTGGTGTCGATGGGTATAGTTTGCTCAGGAAGAATAGATAGGGGAAAAGGGAGGAGGTGTTGCCTTATATATTAAAAAATGTACACACTTGGACTGAGGTGGAGATGGACATAGGAGACGGAAGTGTTGAGATTCTCTGGGTTAGGATAAAGGGGTAAAAAACAAGGGTGATGTCATGCTCGGAGTCTACTACAGGCCACCTAATCAGGTGGAAGAGGTGGATGAGGCTTTTTTTTAAACAACTAACAAAATCATCCAAAAGCCCAAGGTTTGGTGGTGATGGGGGACTTCAACTATCCAGATATATGTTGGGAAAATACACCACGGGGAACGGACTATCCAATAAGTTCCTGGACTGCATTGCAGACAACTTTTTATTTCAGGAGGTTGAAAAAGCTACTAGAGGTGAAGCTGTTCTAGACTTGATTTTAACAAATAGGGAGGAACTCGCTGAGAATTTGAAAGTAGAAGGAAGCTTGGGTGAAAGTGATCATGAAATCATAGAATTTGCAATTCTAAGGAAGGGTAGAAGGAGTACAGCAGAATAGAGACAATGGATTTCAGGAAGTTGGATTTTGATGAGCTCAGAGAGCTGATAGGTAAGATCCCATAGGGAATCAAGACTGAGGGAAAAAACAACTGAGGAGAGTTGGCAGTTTTCAAAGGGACGCTATTAAGGGCCCAAAAGCAAGCTATCGGATGGTTAGGAAAAGATAGAAAAA
Organism: Gopherus flavomarginatus; assembly: GCF_025201925.1. Lineage (NCBI taxonomy): Eukaryota > Metazoa > Chordata > Testudines > Testudinidae > Gopherus > Gopherus flavomarginatus. The sequence goes on along the minus strand of NW_026114889.1, from coordinate 8,203 downwards.
TGTGGCAAAAGACCACTTTGGCTTAACCACGAGATCTTGCATGACCAACACAATAAAAAGGAGTCATATAAAAAATGGAAACTAGGTCAGATTACAAGGACGAATATAGGCAAACAACACTGGAAAGCAGGGGCAAGATTAAAAAGGCAAAGGCACAAAATGAGCTCAAATTAGCTACGGGAATAAAGGGAAGCAAGAAGACTTTTTATCAATACATTAGAAAACAAGAGGAAGACCAAGGACAGGGTAGGCCCAATGCTCAGTGAGGAGGGAGAAACAGTAACAGGAAACTTGGAAATGGCAGAGATGCTTAATGACTTCTTTGTTTCGGTCTTCACTGAGAAGTCTGAAGGAATGTCTAACATAGTGAATGCTTATGGGAAGGAGGTAAGTTTAGAAGATAAAATAAAAAAAAGAGCAAGTTAAAAATTCACTTAGAAAAGTTAGATTCCTGCAAGTCACCAGGGCCTGATGAAATGAATCCTAGAATACTCAAGGAGTTAATAGAGGCGGTATCTGAGCCTCTAGATATTATCTTTGGAACCCTGACCAGCGTTATTCTATCTACTACCCAAGATCCACAAACACGGAATCCTGGACTCCCCATCATCTCGGTCATTGGCACTCTCACTGAAGGACTGTCTGGATATATGGACTCTCTACTCAGACCCTATGCCACCAGCACTCCCGTTATCTCTGTGACACCACTGATTTCCTGAGGAAACTACAATGCATTGGTCACCTCCCAGAAAACACCATCCTAGCCACCATGGGATTTAGAAGCTCTCTACAACAAACATCCCACACACAGATGGAAGACAAGCTGTCAGGAACACTATCCCTGACGATGCCACAGCACAACTGGCTGCTGAGCTCTGTGCCTTTAGCCTTACACATAACTATTTCAGTTTCATGACAATATATATCTCCAGATCAGTGGCACTTGCTATGGGCACTCGCATGGCCCCACAATATATGCCAATATTTTTATGGCCGACCTGGAACAACACTTCCTCAGCTCTCGTCCACACACGCCCCTTCTCTACCGACGCTACATTGATGACATCTTCATCATCTGGACCCATGGGAAGGAGACTCTGGAAAAATTCCACAACGATTTCAACAGCTTCCACCCAACCATCAACCGCAACCTGGACTAATCTACACGGGAAAGGTCCACTTTCTTGACACCATGGTGGCAAATAAGTGATGGTCACATTAACACCACCCTATATAGAAAACCTACCGACCCCTATGCCTACCTTCACGCCTCCAGCTTCCATCCCGGACACACCACATGATCCATTATCTACAGCCAAGCACTGAGGTAACAACCGCATCTGCTCTAACCCCTCAGACAGAGACCAACACCTACGAAATCTCCACCAAGCATTCTCAAAACTATAAATACCCACACGAGGAAATAAGGAAACAGATCAACAGAGCCAGATGTGTACCCAGAAGCCTCCTACTGCAAGACAAACCCAAGAAAGAAACCACAGGACTCCACTGGCCATCACATACAGTCCCCAACTAAAACCCCTCCAACGCATCATCAAGGATCTACAACCCATCCTGGACAATGATCCCACACTTTCACAGGCCTTGGGTGGCAGGCCAGTCTTGCCCACAACCTGCCAACCTGAAACATATTTTCACCAGTAACTGCACACCGCACCATAATAACTCTAGCTCAGGAACCAAGTCCCTGGAACAAACCTCGAATGCCAACTCTGCCCACATATCTACACCAGCGACACCATCACAGGACCTAACCAGATCGGCCACCACCATCACCAGTTCATTCACTTGCACATCCACCAATGTAATATACGCCATCATATGCCAGCAACGCCCTTCTGCTATGTACGTCCGGCCAAAACTGGACAGTCTCTACGGAAAAGGATAAATGGACGCAAATCAGACATTAGGAATGGCAATATACAAAAACCTGTAGGAAGAACACTTCAACCTCCCTGGCCACACTATAGCAGACCTTAAGGTGGCCATCCTGCAGCAAAAAAAACTTAAGGACCAGGCTTCAAAGAGAAACTGCTGAGCTTCAGTTCAATCTGCAAATTTGACACCATCAGCTCAGGATTGAACAAAAGACTGTGAATGGCTTGCCAAACTACAGACCAGTTTCTCCTCTCTTGGTTTTCACACACCTCAACCGCTAGAACAGGGCATCATCTTCCCTGATTGAACTGACCTCGTTATCTCTAGCTTGCTTGCTAGCATATATATACCTGCCCCTGGAAATTTCCACTACATGCATCTGAGGAAGTGGGTATTCACCCAGGAAAGCTCACGCTCCAAAAATGTCTGTTAGTCTATAAGGTGCCACAGGATTCTTTGCTGCTTTTACAGATCCAGACTAACACGGCTCCCCCTCTGATACTTATCTTTGGAAAGTCATGGGAGACAGGAGAGATTTCAGAAGACTGGAAAAGGACCAATATAATGCCCATCTATAAAAAGGGAAATAAAAACAACCCAGGAAACTACAGACCAGTTAGTTTAACTTCTGTGCCAGGGAAGATAATGGAGCAAGTAATTAAAGAAATCATCTGCAAACACTTGGAAGGTGGTAAGGTGATAGGGGAAATATCCAGCATGGATTTATAAAGAACAAATCGAGTTAAACCAATCTGATAGCCTTCTTTGATAGGATAACGAGTCTTGTGGATAAGGGAGAAGCGGTGGATGTGTATACCTAGACTTTAGTAAGGTATTTCATATGGTCTCTCATGATATCCTTATCGATAAACTAGGCAAATATAATTTAGATGGGGCTACTATAAGGTGGGTGCATAAGTGGCTGGATAACTGTACTCAGAGAGTAGTTATTAATGGCTCCCAATCCTGCTGGAAAGGTATAACAAGTGGAGTTCCGCATGGGTAGTTTTGGAAACCGGCTCTGTTCAATATCTTCATCAACGACTTAGATGTTGGCATAGAAAGTACGCTTATTAAGTTTGCAGAGGATACCAAACTGGGAGGGATTGCAACTACTGTGGAGGACAGGGTCAAAATTCAAAATGATCTGGACAAATTGGAGAAATGGTCTGAGGTAAACAGGATGAAGTTCAATGAAGATAAATGCAAAGTGCTCCACTTAGGAAGGAACAATCAGGTTTCACACATACAGAATGGGAAGAGACTGTCTAGGAAGGAGTATGGCATAAAAGAGATCTTAGGGTCATAGTGGACCACAAACTAAATATGAGTCAACAGTGTGATACTGTTGCAAAAAAAGCAAACGTGATTCTGGGAAAGCATTAACAGGTGTGTTGTAAACAAGACACGAGAAGTCAGTCTTCCGCTCTACTCTGTGTTGGTTCGGCCTCAGCTGGAGTATTGTGTCCAGTTCTGGGCACCGCATTTCAAGAAAAATGTGGAGAAATTGGAGAGGGTCCAGAGAAGAGGCAACAAGAATGATTAAAGGTCTTGAGAACATGACCTATGAAGGAAGCGTGAAAGAATTGGGTTTATTTAGTTTGGAAAAGAGAAGACTGAGGGGGACATGATAGCAGTTTTCAGGTATATAAAGGTGTCATCAGGAGGAGGGAGAAAACTTGTTCAACTTAGCCTCCAATGATAGAACAAGAAACAATGGGCTTAAACTGCAGCAAGGGAGATTAGGTTGGACGTTAGGAAAAAGTTCCTAACTGTCAGTGTAAGTTAAAGACTGGAATAAATTGCTTAGGGAGGTTGTGGAATCTCCATCTCTGGAGATATTTAAGAGTAGGTTAGATAAATGTCTATCCGGGATGGTCTAAACAGTATTTGTTCCTGCCATGAGGGTAGGGGACTGGACTCGATGACCTCTCGAGGTGCCCTTCCAGTCCAAGGTCTATGAATCTATGAGTCTACACCATGCAGATGATTTCTTCATTGCTTTTACCTTGCCAAAAGAAGGTGTAATTAGCCTCTTAGACAGACACAGCATATTCAAGTCTTCTTTTCTTAAGTGCTGCAATGTCAACATAAAGTTTGTAAACAGTTCACGATCTATTAAAGCTGCCTTCCGTATGCTGCTTGTGCATTGCATATCATCATTCTCTGTCCAATGCCAGACACATGGTCCTGACGTTCCAGCTGTTAAGAGGGAAATTTCTTGTGTTTTAATTTTTGCCAGATGCAAGGTTTTGGTTTAGCCCCTCACACCCCATGAAGTTGTGGTGGTTGGGCACCTAACTATCTGGGGGCTGCTCGATTTTGTGGTGGGCGATGGCTGACAGATGTGCAGTGATTCCTCCCACCATTGAAGGTAACCTGTGGTGCCCTTCTCTATGCTAGTCAAATGAGAGCTTATAACCCGTAAATGCCACCTTCCGTGTTGTGTTCATTCTGCCAGGAAGGATGGAGTGTCCTCTCCATGTGATGTGACCACAATATCCTGGCAGTTAATATGGAGGCACTACTTTGCCCATGTGTCAGCATACGCCTCTTGACTTCACTGGTTTGGATCAAAGGAAGGACAGAATTGATACATTGTGAACCAGCTATTCTGTGGGAGTTGCCAGTGCAGAGGGGGGCTTCCAGTCTGCCTGCCTTTCAGGGCTCCATTCCTAAATTAGTTATCAGTCATACCTGCAGGACCCAATCTATCCTTTATGGATGTCATTGGCAAAAAGACACTGGACAAATTTGCTCATCTGACTTGATGGCATTTCTCCATCAAGGGTTCCACTACCCGCTTCAGGCTCTTGTTCCACTTATGGTCATAGCAAAGGCAGGTTTTCGGGTCTGACCTGGCCATGCTGGGGCTAAGGGTCACAAAAAGGAGGTTATTAAAAAATCTAAAGAGAATAAAAAAAAAATCCTACAACAGGTTGAGCTAGAAAAGGTTCTGCATTTGGAAAGAAGCAGGTGAGGTACCTCATTATCACATGAGTTAATGTAATCTTTTCAAGTCCATTAGCTGTCAAGGAGGATGTTAACTAGAATCTACAGTAGAAACTTGGAGTTATGAACACCAGACTTATGAACTGACTGATCAATCACATATGTCATTTGGAACGCAGAAGTATGCAAATGGGAAGCAGAGCAAAACTAACAAAAAAGATAATACAGGACAGTTCTGTGTTAAATGAAAAGAATTTTTAAAATAAAGTGAAAGTTTAAAAAGAAAGATTTGACAAGTTTTAGGAAATAATGAAAAAGCCGGTTTGGAATTAGTTCAGAAAAATTCTAGGAATATAATTAATGCCAGGAAACAATATGGTTTATGGAAAACTGGTCTTTTCAAATAAACCCAATTTCATCCTTCAACAAGAGTCCGCATTTGGATGGGCAAGGGAAATGCAATAAACTCTGATTTCTCTACATGTAAAAATGCTCCAGCGGTGCTGCCATTGCACTTCATGTAGTTATTACTTAAACCAATGGCAGGAAGTTCTCCTGCCAGCATTGGGAACATAACTCTCTGAAAAGTTGATGGAAGAAATTCATCCATTGACTTAATGCTGTTTACACTGGAGTTATGTTGATATAGCTACATCTCTCAGGAGTGTGGATTTTTTTGCTACTTGGAAAAAAATAAAATGCAATTATGGGTTGCATTAACAAAGGCGGAACATGGGAAAGTAATGAGGGGACAAAAGTGTTCCTCTACTTGGTGCTGGTTAGGCCTCAGCTGAGAGAAGGATGTAGGTAACTGAAAATGGTCTAGAGCTGAGAGACACAGATGATCCGAGGGATGGAATACGAGCAATATGAGCAAAGTCCTGAAGGAACTGGATATGTTTAATTTGGAAAAGAGGAGATTGAGGAAGGAACGTGACAGTGGTCTTCCGATATTTGAAAGGCTACATAAAAATGGAGAAAATTTGTTCTGTCTTACCACACTGAGTGGAACAAGAGTCAATGTGGTTAAACTACACCATAGCAGATTTAGATATAATCTAAGGAAAAACTTCCTAACTGTAAGAACAGGAGGACAATGGAATAGATGCCTTGGGAGGTGGTGGAAGCACCTTCACTGGAGGTTTTCCAAAAAAAGCTGGATAGCCATTTGTCTTGGATGGTTTAGATGCAAAAAATCATGCATCCTGTAGGCGGTCATACTTGATGATGATATAAAATCTTCATGTAGACCAGGCTTTAATACAAGGGTAAATGGGTGAAATGTAATGGTGCATATTATACAGGATGTCAGACTGAATGATCTAATGGTCCCTTCTGACCTTGAATCCTATAAGTCTATCGATAAAGAAAGTAAATCAGGTCCTAGCACCAATTTGTGATAGCTACAGATAAAGGTCAAACCCTGGTTTTCAGCTACAGAGTGTTAGTAACTTGAATACAGGTGGATACATCATCCCTGTTCAGTACAGGCAGGAACATTTGTTTAGTCTCATTCCAGTACTTAAAAGCTCAGCTGCTCTGCATAGGAGATATACCCCAGATTAGCCCGATGAGGAGGCAGAGAGTTCAGCTTTGGGAATCCAAGCGCCCTGAAGCTTCGACAGTCCTGGGAAGTCTGATCCTGAAACATTAAATTTCAGTTCCAGCGGGAGAGGCTGGGAGGAAATGAACAGAAAGGGCAAGAACAAATCCGTTGCAAACACTTATCCAGTCTCTATCCTGTCTGTAGGGTGTCCCTTTTTCCATGGCATCTTTGGGGGAAGACAAGGCCATTGTCCCCAGGAACATTTTATTGGTGTTGCTTTTACTAAGTCTGTTCCTTGAAGTAACCCCAGTAACTGTGATTTGTCGGCAGGTATCTGAGTGGGAGCAGAAGTGGACCCCATAGTTCATCCTTCCTGGGAGTGGGGAGCTTGCAAACGCCAGCAAGTTCTGAAAACCTCAGATTCACCATGAGAGGATAGTGCAGACTCATCAACCCTTTCCACCGCATCCCAAAATGAACAGTCCCTGTCAGAGCAGGACTCCATATCCCTTTTGGCAGGATGGACAGACCGTGGGTCAGGCATGGAAGTCAGGATTCTGAGCTTTGCCTGCCATCCTGCCACTCAGTCTCTCTGTGACCTTAGCCAAATCCTGTGTCCCCGTGCCTCCGTTTCCCAGTGGTATAATGGGGATATGTTCAAAGTGACTTTCCTTTGCTAGGTGTTTTCAAGATTCTTCAATGAAAGATGCTGCACAATGTAATGATAGTTACTGATGAGAATTCTGATTGTTGATACCAAAGCCCTCTGTATTTACAGCAAGTCTTTTTGTCCCCACAGTCATCTCTCTCCAGATCTGTCTGTCTACTATCTCTCTATCCCTGCTGAGCATTCACAGGGCTTCAGACCCTATGGTGCTCCAGGCATTATCCCTAGTTTCTTCCTAATTAACTATAATTTTTAAAATAACCATATAGAAAACAACCAATTCTCCTCTGACTCTGCACAGAGCCAAAGAAGGTCCCTCAGTTACTGTTTACTCCTAAAGTTGGATAATTAGCACAGAAGCAGAGACAGGCCTGTCTCCAGCCTGTTTACAAACAGATTCCCGCTTCTCCCTAGAGGCCGAGCAAAACCCCACTGGGAAATGCACAGATCTATATTATGAATGGTGCAAACCCCTATGTTGACTTTCAGCGTGGGATGTTGCTACAGATGCTGGGGCGAGAGAGACGTGGGACACGGCTACTTGAAGGGGATTCCCAGGAAGGACAATTCTGTTTCAGAATTCACAAGTACCCATCACTTGCTGAGGAAGTCATCTGCAAGAAAAACCGAGTGCAACATGGTGTGTGCTGGATAGAGAGTAAGTCTGTGGTCTTTTTCAATCTGTGCAGCCATTAAACATCCCAGGGTCCTTGCCATAGGTGGTGAGTTTTTCTCCAGTATCACTGGCCAAAATGTCACTCTTCTCTATGTTCTCCTGCCCATTCCAGCTGATGGTCTGCGGCTCCAAAGTGTCTGCATTTCAGTGGCCAGTGGATACTTCAGGATGAAAGGTGTTAGGAGCTGTACAATACAAGACAGATTTCTGAGACTGTGGCCCGTACCTAGTTCAGGTTCCAATGAGGCAAAACTATCATTGGAGTCAGAACTGAATATGACGGCAGGAGCCAGCTGTGTGTTAATGCACAGGCACTGTCCCTCCTTCTCTTATATTTCAGAGCTGTGGCTTTTAATTGGGGATCTGTTACCTGACTTTTATCCTGCTGGAATGCAAGGAGGTGCTAGAGGGGCTCCTCACTGGAACAATCAGAAAAAAAATCGGGCATGGGCAGACATATTTT
>NW_026114888.1:0-36633 GCF_025201925.1 Gopherus flavomarginatus | reverse complement strand
GGCCCAACCCCTGAGCGCCCGAACCATAGCTCCAAGGGCCTAACCCCTGGGGTCCCAACACTAGCTGCAGGGGCCCAGCCCCTGGGGCCCCAAGACCAGCTCCAGGGGCCCAACCCCTGAGTGCCCGAACCATAGCTCCAGGGGCCTAACCCCCAGGGGCCCCAACCCCACCTCCAGGGGCCCAACCCCTGGGGACATCGACCCCAGCTCCAGGGACCCAACCCTTGAGCGCCCGAACCATAGCTCCAGGGGCCCAACCCCTGAGCGCCCGAACCATAGCTCCAGGGGCCGAACCCCTGGGGGCCCCAACCACAGCTCCAGGGACCCAACCCCTGGGGGCCCCAACACAATCTCCAGGAACTCCAAACCTGGGGTCCCCAACACGAGCTCCAGGGGCCCAACCCCAGAGCGCCCGAAACATAGCTCCAGTGTCCCAATCCCTGGGGGCCCCATCACCAGCTCCAGGGGCCCCTCCCCTGGGGCCCTCGACCCTAGCTCCAGGGAACCAACCCCTGAGCGCCCGAACTATAGCTCCAGGGGTCCAACCCCTGAGCGCCTGAACCGTAGCTCCAGGGGCCAAAAATCTGGGTCCCCAACACCAGCTCCAGGGGCCCAACCCCTTGGGGCCCCAACACCAGCTCCAGGGGCCCAAACCCAGAGCGCCCGAAACATAGCTCCAGGGGCCCAATCCCTGGGGGCCCCAACACCAGCTCCAGGGGCCCAACCCCTGGGGCCCTCGACCCCAGCTCAAGGGGTCCAACCCCTGAGCGCCCGAACCGTAGCTCCAGGGGCCCAACCTCTGAGGGCCAGAACCATAGCTCCAGGGGCCTAACCCCTGGATCCCCAACACCAGCTCCAAGGGCCCAACCCCTTGGGGCCCCAACACCAGCTCCAGGGGCCCAACCAATGAGCGCCCGAACCATAGCTGCAGGGGCCTAACCCCCGAGGGCCCCAACCCCAGCTCCAGGGGCCCAACCCCTGGGGGCCCAAATACCAGCTTCAGGGGCCCAACCCCTGAGCGCCCGAACCATAGCTCCAGGGGCCTAACCCCCGGGGGCCCCAACCACAGCTCCAGGGGCCCAACCCCTGGGGGCCCCAACACCAGCTCCAGCATCCCAACCCCTGGGGGCCCCAACACAAGTTCCAGGGGCCCAACCCCGGAGCACCCTAACCATAGCTCCAGGGTCCCAACCCCTGGGGGCCCCAACACCAGCTCCAGGGGTCCAACACCTGAGCGCCCAAACCATCGCTCCAGGGGCCTAACCCCCGGGGGCCCCAACCCCAGCTCCAGGGGTCCAACCCCTGGGGGCCCCAACACCAGCTCCAGGGGCCCAACCCCTGAGCGCCCGAACCATAGCTCCAGGGGCCTAACCCCTGGGGGCCCCAACCACAGCTCCAGGGGCCCAACCCCGGCGGGCACCACCAGCTCCAGGGGCCCAACCCCTGGGGGCCCCAACCCCAGCTCCAGGAGCCCAACCCCTGGGGCCCCAACACAAGTTCCAGGGGCCCAACCCCTGAGCGCCCAAACCATAGCTCCAGGGGCCTATCCCCCGGGGGACCCAACCCCAGCTCCAGGGTCCGAACCCCTCTGGGCCCCAACACCAGCTCCAGGGGCCCAACCCCTGAGCGCTCGAACCATAGCTCCAGGGGCCTAACCCCTGGGGGCCCCAACCACAGCTCCAGGGGCCCAAACCCTGCGGGCACCACCAGCTCCAGGAGCCCAACCCCTGGAGGCCCCAACACTAGCTCCAGGGGCCCAACCCCAGAGCGCCCAAAACATAGCTCCAGGGGCCCAATCCCTGGGAGCCCCAACACCAGCTCCAGGGGCCCAACCCCTGGGGCCCTCCACCCCAGCTCCAGGGGCTTAACCGCTGAGCGCCCGAACTATAGCTCCATGGGCCTAACCCCTGTGCGCCCGAACCATAGCTCCAGGGGCCTAACCCCTGGGTCCCCAACACCAGCTCCAGGGGCAAAACCCCTTGGGGACCCAACACAAGCTCCAGGGCCCCAGCCCCTGAGCGCCCGAACCAAAGCTCCAGGGGCCTAACCCCTGGAGGCCCCAATCCCAGCTCCAGGGGCCCAACCCCTGGGGGCCCCAAAACCAGCTCCAGGGGCCCAATCCCTGAGCGCCCGAACCATAGCTCCAGGGGACTAACCCCAGGGGGCCCCAACCCCAGCTCCAGGGGCCCAACCCCTGGGGGCCCCAACACAAGTTCCAGGGACCCAACCCCGGAGCGCCCAAACCATAGCTCCCGGGGCCTAACCCCCGAGGGCCCCAGCCCCAGCTCCAGGGGCCCAACCCTTGGGGGCCCCAACACCAGCTCCAGGGGCCCAACCCCTGAACGCCCGAACCATAGCTCCAGGGGCCTAACCCCTGGGGGCCCCAACCACAGCTCCAGGGGCCCAACCCCTGGGAGCCCTAACACCAGCTCCAGGGTCCCAACCCCAGAGTGCCCAAACCATAGCTCTGGGGGCCTAACCCCTGGGGGCCCGCACCCGTGCTCCAAGGGCCCAACCCCTGAGCGCCCGAACCATAGCGCCAGGGGCTTAACCTCTGGGGCCCCAACACCAGCTCCAGGGGCCCAACCCCTGGGAGCCCCAACACAAGCTACAGGGGCCCAACCCCAGAGCTCCCGAACCAGAGCTCCTTGCAGGAAATGCTCTGTGCATTACCCTGCGTGACCACATGGTGACACTGTTGCTCCATGCAGGAAATGCTCTGGGCATTACCCTGCATGGCCACACAGTGTTACTGTTGCTCCATGCGTGAAATGCTCTGGGCATTACTGTGATGGAGTCGGGACTGTCTGTGTGGGGGATGGGAGAGCAAGGGGTGACATTAGGTCAGGGGCCCCAACACCGGCTCCAGCGGCCCAACCCCTGAGCGCCCGAACCATAGCTCCAGGGGCCTAACCCCTGGGGGCCCCAACACCAGCTCCAAGGACCCAACGCCTGAGCGCCCGAACAATACCTCCAGGGGCCTAACCCCCGGGGGCCCCAACCCTAGCTCCAGGGGCCCAACCCCTGAGCGCCCGAACCATAGTTCCAGGGGCCCAACCCCTGAGCGCCCGAACCATAGCTCCAAGGGCCTAACCCCTGGGGTCCCAACACTAGCTGCAGGGGCCCAGCCCCTGGGGCCCCAAGACCAGCTCCAGGGGCCCAACCCCTGAGCGCCCGAACCATAGCTCCAGGGGCCTAACCCCCAGGGGCCCCAACCCCACCTCCAGGGGCCCAACCCCTGGGGACATCGACCCCAGCTCCAGGGACCCAACCCTTGAGCGCCCGAACCATAGCTCCAGGGGCCCAACGCCTGAGCGCCCGAACCATAGCTCCAGGGGTCTAACCCCCGGGAGCCCCAACCCCAGCTCCAGGGGCCCAACCCCTGGGGGCCCCAACACCAACTCCAGGGGCCCAACCCCTGAGCGCCCGAACCATAGCTCCAGGGCCCAAACCCCTAGGGGCCCAAACACCAGCTCCAGGGGCCCAACCCCTTAGCGCCCGAACCATAGCTCCACGGGCATAACCCCTGGTTCCCCAACACCAGCTCCAGGGGCCCAAACCCTGGGGATCCCAATACCAGCACCAGGGTCCCAACCCCTGAGCGCCCGAACCTTAGCTCCAGGGGCCTAATCCCTGGGGGCCCCAACACCAGCTCCAAGGGCCCAACCCCTGAGCGCCCGAACAATACCTCCAGGCGCCTAACCCCTGGAGGCCCCAACACCAGCTCCAGGAGATCAACCCCTGGGAGCCCCAACACCAGCTCCAGGGGCCAAACCCCAGAGTGCCCAAACCATAGCTCTAGGGGCCTAACCCCTGGGGGCCCGCACCCGAGCTCAAAGGGCCCAACCCCTGAGCGCCCGAACCATAGCCCCAGGGGCTTAACCCCTGGGGCCCCAACACCAGCTCCAGGGGCCCATCCCCTGGGAGCCCCAACACCAGCTACAGGGGCCCAACCCCAGAGCTCCAGAACCATAGCTCCATGCAGGAAATGCTCTGTGCATTACCCTGCGTGACCACATGGTGACACTGTTGCTCCATGCGGGGAAATGCTCTGTGTATTACCCTGTGTGGCTACATGGTGTCACTGTTGCTCCATGCGGGGAAATGCTCTGTGCATTACCCTATGTGGCCAAACGGTGTCACTCTTGCTCCATGCAGGAAATGCTCTAGGCATTACCCTGCATGGCCACACAGTGTTACTGTTGCTCCATGCGTGAAATGCTCTGGGCATTACTGTGATGGAGTCGGGACTGTCTGTGTGGGGGATGGGAGAGCAAGGGGTGACATTAGGTCAGGGGCCCCAACACCAGCGCCAGCGGCCCAACGCCTGAGTGCCCGAACAATAGCTCCAGGGGCCTAACCCCTGGGGGCCCCAACACCAGCTCCAAGGGCCCAACGCCTGAGCGCCCGAACAATACCTCCAGGGGCCTAACCCCTGGGGGCCCCCACCCCAGGTCCAAGGGCCCAACCCCTGAGCGCCCAAACCATAGCTTCAGGGGCCTAACCCCCCGGGGCCCCAACCCTAGCTCCAGGGGCCCAACCCCTGCGGCCCTCGACCCCAGCTCCAGGGGCCCAACCCCTGAGCGCCCGAACAATAGTTCCAGGGGCCCAACCCCTGAGCGCCCGAACCATAGCTCCAGGGGCCTAACCCCTGGGGCCCCAACAGCAGCTCCATGGGCCCAACTCCTGGGGTCCCCAACACCAGCTCCAGGGGCCCGACCCTTGAGCGCCCGAACCATAGCTCCAGGGGCCCAACCCCCGATCGCCCGAACCATAGCTCCAGGGGCCTAACCCCTGGGGGCCCGAACCCCAGCTCCAGGGGCCCAACCCCTGGGGGCCCCAACACCAGCTCCAGGGGCCCAACCCCTGAGCGCCCGAACCATAGCTCCAGGGGCCTAACCCCCTGGGGCCTCAACCCCAGCTCCAGGGGCCCAACCCCTGGGGGCAACAACACCAGCTCCAGGGGCCCAAACCCTGAGCGCCCGAACCATAGCTCCAGGGGCCCAACCCCTGGGGGCCCCAACACCAGCTCCAAGAGCCCAACCCCTGAGCGCCCGAACCATACCTCCAGGGGCCTAACCCCTGGAGGCCCCAACACCAGCTCCAAGGGCCCAACCCCTGAGCGCCCGAACAATACCTCCAGGGGCCTAACCTCTGGGGGCCCCAACACCAGCTCCAGGGGACCAACCCCTGGGGGCCACAACACCAGCTCCAGGGATCCAACCCCTGAGCGCCCGAACCATAGCTCCAGTGGCCTAACCCCCGGAGGCCCCAACCCCAGCTACAGGGGCCAAACCCCTTAGGGCCCCAACACCAGCTCCAGGCGCCCAACCCCTGGGGCCCTCGACCCCAGCTCCAGGGGCCGAACCCCTGAGCGCCCGAACCATAGCTCCAGGGGCCCAACTCCTGAGCTCCCGAACCATAGCTCCAGGGGCCTAACCCCTGGGGGCCTCAACCCCAGTTCCAGGGGCCCAAAGCCTGAGCGCCCGAACAATACATCCAGGGGCCTAACCCCTGGGGGCCCCCACCCCAGGTCCAAGGGCCCAACCCCTGAGCACCCGAACCATACCTTCAGGGGCCTAAATCCTGTGGGCCCCAACCCCAGCTCCAGGGGCCCAACCCCTGGGGGCCCCACCACCAGCTCAAGGGGCCCAACTCCTTGAGCGCCCGAACCATAGCTCCAGGGGCCCAACCCCTGATGCCCGAACCATAGCTGCAGGAGCCTAACGCCTGGGGCCCCAACCGCAGTTCCAGGGGCCCAACTCCTGGGGGCCCCAACACCAGCTCCAGGGGCCCAACCCCTGAGCGCCCGAACCATAGGTCCAGGGGCCTAACCCCCGGGGGCCCCAACCCCAGTTCCAGGTGCCCAACCCCTGAGCGCCAGAACCATAGCTCCAGGGACCTAACCCCCGGGGGCCCCAACCCCAGCTCCAGGGTCCCAACCCCTGGGGCCATCGACCCCAGCTCCAGGGACCCAACCCCCGATCGCCCGAACCATAGCTCCACGGGCCTAACCCCTGGGGGCCCGAACCCCAGCTCCAGGGGCCCAACCCCTGGGGGCCCCAACACCAGCTCCAGGGGCCCAACCCCTGAGCGTCCGAACCATAGCTCCAGGGGCCTAACCCATGGAGGCCCCAACACCAGCTCCAAGGGCCCAACCCCTGAGCGCCCGAACAATACCTCCAGGGGCCTAACCCCCGGTGGCCCCAACCCCAGCTCCAGGGGTCCATCCCCTGGGGGCCCCAACACCAGCTCCAGGGGCCCAACCCCTGGGGGCCACAACACCAGCTCCAGGGATCCAACCCCTGAGCGCCCGAACCATAGCTCCAGTGGCCTAACCCCCGGAGGCCCCAACCCCAGCTACAGGGGCCAAACCCCTTAGGGCCCCAACACCAGCTCCAGGCGCCCAACCCCTGGGGCCCTCGACCCCAGCTCCAGAGGCCGAACCCCTGAGCGCACGAACCATAGCTCCAGGGGCCCAACTCCTGAGCTACCGAACCATAGCTCCAGGGGCCTCACCCCTGGGGGCCTCAACCCCAGGTCCAAGGGCCCAACCCCTGAGCACCCGAACCATACCTTCAGGGGCCTAACCCCCGGGGGACCGAACCCCAGCTACAGGGGCCCAACCCCTGGGGGCCCCAACACCAGCTCCAGGAGCCCAACCCCAGAGCGCCCGAACCATAGTTCCAGGGGCCCAACAACTGGGGGCCCCAACACCAGCTCCAGGGGCCCAACCCCTGAGCGCCCGAACCTTAGCTACAGGGGCCTAACCCCTGGGGGCCCCAACCCCAGCTCCATGGGCGTAACCACCGGGGCCCCAACCCCAGCTCCAGGGGCCCAAACCCTGGGGTCCTCGACCCCAGCCCCAGGGGCCCAACCCCTGAGCGCCCGAACCATAGCTCCAGGGGCCCAACCCCTGAGCGCCCGAACCATAGCTCCAGGGGCCGAACCCCTGGGGGCCCCAACCACAGCTCCAGGGGCCCAACCCCTGGGGGCCCCAACACAATCTCCAGGAACTCCAAACCTGGGGTCCCCAACACGAGCTCCAGGGGCCCAACCCCTGAGCGCCCGAACCTTAGCTACAGGGGCCTAACCCCTGGGGGCCCCAACCCCAGCTCCATGGGCGTAACCACCGGGGCCCCAACCCCAGCTCCAGGGGCCCAAACCCTGGGGTCCTCGACCCCAGCCCCAGGGGCCCAACCCCTGAGCGCCCGAACCATAGCTCCAGGGGCCCAACCCCTGAGCGCCCGAACCATAGCTCCAGTGTCCCAATCCCTGGGGGCCCCATCACCAGCTCCAGGGGCCCCTCCCCTGGGGCCCTCGACCCTAGCTCCAGGGAACCAACCCCTGAGCGCCCGAACTATAGCTCCAGGGGTCCAACCCCTGAGCGCCTGAACCGTAGCTCCAGGGGCCAAAAATCTGGGTCCCCAACACCAGCTCCAGGGGCCCAACCCCTTGGGGACCCAACACCAGCTCCAGGGGCCCAAACCCAGAGCGCCCGAAACATAGCTCCAGGGGCCCAATCCCTGGGGGCCCCAACACCAGCTCCAGGGGCCCAACCCCTGGGGCCCTCGACCCCAGCTCAAGGGGTCCAACCCCTGAGCGCCCGAACCGTAGCTCCAGGGGCCCAACCTCTGAGGGCCAGAACCATAGCTCCAGGGGCCTAACCCCTGGATCCCCAACACCAGCTCCAAGGGCCCAACCCCTTGGGGCCCCAACACCAGCTCCAGGGGCCCAACCAATGAGCGCCCGAACCATAGCTGCAGGGGCCTAACCCCCGAGGGCCCCAACCCCAGCTCCAGGGGCCCAACCCCTGGGGGCCCCAATACCAGCTTCAGGGGCCCAACCCCTGAGCGCCCGAACCATAGCTCCAGGGGCCTAACCCCCGGGGGCCCCAACCACAGCTCCAGGGGCCCAACCCCTGGGGGCCCCAACACCAGCTCCAGCATCCCAACCCCTGGGGGCCCCAACACAAGTTCCAGGGGCCCAACCCCGGAGCACCCTAACCATAGCTCCAGGGGCCCAACCCCTGGGGGCCCCAACACCAGCTCCAGGGGCCCAACCCCTGAGCGCCCAAACCATCGCTCCAGGGGCCTAACCCCCGGGGGCCCCAACCCCAGCTCCAGGGGTCCAACCCCTGGGGGCCCCAACTCCAGCTCCAGGGGCCCAACCCCTGAGCGCCCGAACCATAGCTCCAGGGGCCTAACCCCTGGGGGCCCCAACCACAGCTCCAGGGGCCCAACCCCGGCGGGCACCACCAGCTCCAGGGGCCCAACCCCTGGGGGCCCCAACCCCAGCTCCAGGGGCCCAACCCCTGGGGCCCCAACACAAGTTCCAGGGGCCCAACCCCTGAGCGCCCAAACCATAGCTCCAGGGGCCTATCCCCCGGGGGACCCAACCCCAGCTCCAGGGTCCGAACCCCTCTGGGCCCCAACACCAGCTCCAGGGGCCCAACCCCTGAGCGCTCAAACCATAGCTCCAGGGGCCTAACCCCTGGGGGCCCCAACCACAGCTCCAGGGGCCCAAACCCTGCGGGCACCACCAGCTCCAGGAGCCCAACCCCTGGGGGCCCCAACACTAGCTCCAGGGGCCCAACCCCAGAGCGCCCAAAACATAGCTCCAGGGGCCCAATCCCTGGGAGCCCCAACACCAGCTCCAGGGGCCCAACCCCTGGGGCCCTCCACCCCAGCTCCAGGGGCTTAACCGCTGAGCGCCCGAACTATAGCTCCATGGGCCTAACCCCTGTGCGCCCGAACCATAGCTCCAGGGACCTAACCCCTGGGTCCCCAACACCAGCTCCAGGGGCAAAACCCCTTGGGGACCCAACACAAGCTCCAGGGCCCCAGCCCCTGAGCGCCCGAACCAAAGCTCCAGGGGCCCAACCCCCGAGCGCCCGAACCATAGCTCCAGGGGCCTAAACCCTGGGGGCCCGAACCCCAGCTCCAGAGGCCCAACCCCTGGGGGCCCTAACACCAGCTCCAGGGGCCCAACCCCTGAGCGCCCGAACCATAGCTCCAGGGGCCTAACCTCCTGGGTCCCCAACCCCAGCTCCAGGGGCCCAACCCCTGGGGGTCCCAACACCAGCTCCAGGGGCCCAAACCCTGAGCGCCCGAACCATACCTCCAGGGGCCGAACCCCTGGAGGCCCCAACACCAGCTCCAGGGGCCCAAACCCTGAGCGCCCGAACCATACCTCCAGGGGCCGAACCCCTGGAGGCCCCAACCCCAGATACAGGGACTCAACCCCTTGGGGCCCCAACACCAGCTACAGGGGCCCAACCCCTGAGCGGCCGAAACATAGCTCCAGGGGCCTAACCCTCGGGGGCCTAAACCCCAGCTCCACTAGCCCAACCCCTGGGGGCCCCGACACCAGCTCCAGGGGCCCAACACCTGAGCGCCCGAACCATAGCTCCAGGGGCCTAACCCCCGGGGGCCCCAACCCCAGATCCAGGCGCCCAACCCCTGGGGCCCTCGACCCCAGCTCCAGGGGCCGAACAACTGAGCACCCGAACCATAGCTCCAGGGGCCCAACTCCTGAGCGCCCGAACCATTGCTCCAGGGGCCTAACCCCTGAGGGCCCCAACCCCAGCTCCAGGGGCCCAACCCCTGGGGGCACCAACACCAGCTCCAGGGGCCCAACCCCTGAGCGCCCGAACCATAACTCCAGGAGCCTAACCCCCGGGGGCCCCAACCCCAGCTACAGGGTCCAACTCCTGGGGGCCCCAACACCAGCTCCAGGGGCACAACCCCAGAGCGCCCGAAGCATAGCTCCAGGGGCCCAAACCCTGGGGGCCCCAACACCAGCTCCAGGGGCCCAACCCCTCAGCGCCCGAACCATAGCTCCAGGGACATGACCCCTGGGGCCTCAACACCAGCTCCAGGGGCCCAACCCCTGGGGGCCCCAACCCCAGCTCCAGAAGCCCAACCCCTGAGCGCCTGAACCATACCTACAGAGGCCTAACCTCTCGGGGCTCCAACACCAGCTCAAAGGGCCCAACCCCTGAGCGTCCGAGCAATACCTCCAGGGGCCTAACCCCTAGGGGCCCCAACACCAGATCAAGGGGCCCAACCCCTGAATGCCCGAACCATAGCTCCAGGGGCCTAACCCGTCTAGCCCTTCACCAGCTCCAGTGACCCAACCCCGTGGGGCCCCAACACCAACTCCAAGGGCCCAACGCCTGAGCGCTCGAACAATACCTCCAGAGGACTAACC
This sequence comes from Gopherus flavomarginatus, assembly GCF_025201925.1. NCBI lineage: Eukaryota > Metazoa > Chordata > Testudines > Testudinidae > Gopherus > Gopherus flavomarginatus. The sequence continues at coordinate 26,421 of NW_026114888.1, read as the reverse complement.
CCTGGGGGCCCCCACCCCAGGTCCAAGGGCCCAACCCCTGATTAGCCGAACAATAGCTCCAGGGTCCTAACCCCCGGGGGCCCCAACCCTAGCTCCAGAGGCCCAACCCCTGGGGGCCCCAACACCACCTCCAGGAGCCCAACCCCTGGGGGCCCCAACCCTAGCTCCAGGGGCTCAACCAGTGCGGCCCTCGACCCCAACTCCAAGGGCCCAACGCCTGAGCGCTCGAACAGTACCTCCAGAGGCCTAACCCCTGGGGGCCCCCACCCCAGGTCCAAGGGCCCAACCCCTGAGCGCCCGAACCATAGCTCCAGGGGCCTAACCCCTGGGGGCCCCAACCCTAGCTCCAGGGGCCCAACCCCTGAGCGCCCGAACCATAGCTCCTGGGGCCCAACCCCTGAGCGCCCGAACCATAGCCCCAGGGGCCTAACCCCTGGGGCCCCAACACCAGCTCCAGGGGCCCAACCCCTGAACGCCTGAACCATAGCTCCATGGGCCTAACCCCTGGGGTCCCCAACCCCAGCTCCAGTTGCGTAGCCCCCGGGGGCCCCAACCCCAGGTCAAAGGGCCCAACCCCTGAGCGCCCGAACCATAGCTCCAGGGGCCTAACCCCTGGGGGCCCCAACCCCAGGTCCAGGGGCCCAATCCCTGGAGCCCTCGACCCCAGCCCCACGGGCCCAACCCCTGAGCGCCCGAACCATAGCTCCAGGGGCCCAACCCCTGAGCGCCCGAACCATAGCTCCAGGGGCCTCACCCGTGGAGCCCCTCATCAGCTACAGGGACCCAAACCCGTGGGGCCCCAACACCAGCTTCAGGGGCTGAACAACTGAGTGCCCGAACCATAGATCCAGGGGCCTAACTCCCGGGGGCCCCAACACCAGCTCCAGGGGCCCAACCCCTGAGCGCCCGAACCATGGCTCCAGGGGCCCAACCCCAGAGCGCCCGAACCATATCTCCAGGGGCCTAACGCCTGGGATCCCAACAGCAGCTCCAGGGGCGCAACCCCTGGGGGCCCCAACACCAGCTCCGGAGGCCCAACCCCTGAGCGCCTGAACCATAGCTCCAAGGGCCTAACCCCCGGGGGTCCGAACCCCAGTTCCAGGGGCCCAACCCCTGGGGTCTCCAACACCAGCCTCAGGGGCCCAACCCCTGAGCGCCCGAACCATTGCTCCAGGGGCCTTACCCCCGGGGGCCCCAACCGCAGCTCCAGGAGCCCAACCCCTGGGGGCCCCAACACCAGCTCCAGGGGCCCAACCCCTGAGCGCCTGAACCATAGCTCCAGGGGCCTAACCCCCGGGGGCCCCAACCCGCGCTACAGAGGCCCAACCCCTGGGGGCCCCAACACCAGCTCCAGGAGCCCAACCCCTGGGGGCCCCAACAGCAGCTCCAGGCGCCCAACCCCAGAGCGCCTAACCCATAGCTCCAGGGGCCCTACCCCTTGGGGCCCCAACACCAGCTCCAGGGTCCCAACCCCTGTCCACCCGAACCATACCTCCAGGGGCATAACCCCTGGGGGCCCCAAAACCAAGTCCAAGGGCCCAACCCCTGAGCGCCCGAACAATACCTCCAGGGGCCTAACCTCTGGGGGCCCCAACACCAGCTCCAGGGGCCCAACCCATGGGGGCCCCAACACCAGCTCCAGGGGCCCAAACCAATGAGCGCAAGAACCGTAGCTCCAGGGACCTACCACCCGGGGGCCCCAACCCCAGCAACAGGGGCCCAACCCCTTGGGGCCCCAAGACCAGCTCCAGGGGCCCAAACCCTGAGCGGCCGAACCATAGCTCCAGGTGCCTAACCCCCGGGGGCCCAAACCCCAGCTCCAGGGGCCCAACCCGTGGGGGCCCCAACACAAGCTCCAGGGGCCCAATTCCTGAGAGCCCGAACCATAGCTCCAGGTGCCTAACCCCCAGAGGCCCAAACCCCAGCTCCAGGGGCCCAACCCCTGGGGGCCCCAACACCAACTCCAGGGGCCCAACCCCTTAGCGCCCGAACCATAGCTCCAGGAACATAACCCCTGGGGCCCCAAAACCAGTTCCAGGGGCCCAACCCCTAAGCGCCTGAACCATACCTACAGGGGCTTAGCCCCTGGGGGCCCCAACACCAGCTCCAGAGACCCAACCCCTCAGTGCCCAAAGCATAGCTCCAGGGGCCTAACCCCCGGGGGCCCCAACACCAGCTCCAGGCGCCCAACCCCTGGGTCCCTTGACCCCAGCTCCAGGGGCCCAACCCCTGAGCGCCCGAACCATAGCTCCAGGGGTCTTACCCCTGGGGGCCCCAACACTAGCTCCAGGGGCCCAACCCCTTAGCGACCGAGCCATAGCTCCAGGGGCATAACACCTGGGGCCCCAAACCAGCTCCAGGGGCCCAACCCCTGGGGGCTCCAACACCAGCTCCAGGGACCCAACCCCTCAGCGTTCGAACAATACCTCCAGGGGCCTAAACCCTGGGGGCCCCAACACCAGCTCCAGGGGCCCAACCCCTGAGTGCCCAAAGCATAGCTCCAGCGGCCTAACCCCCGGGGGCACCAACCCCAGCTCCAGGGGCCCAACCCCTTGGGGACCCAACACCAGCTGCAGGGGCACAACCCATGAGCGCCCGAACCATAGCTCCAGGGGCCAAACCCCTGGGGCCCCAACCCCAGCTCCAGGGGCCAACCGCTGGGGTCCCCAACACCAGCTACAGGGGCCCAACCCCTGAGCGCCCAAACCATAGCTCCAGGGGCATAAACCCAGGGGGCCCCAACCCCAGATCCAGGGGTCCAAACCCTGGGGCAATAGACCCCAGCTACAGGGGCCCAACCCAGGAGCTCCCAAACCATAGCTCCAGGGGCCTAACCTCTGGGCCCCCAACACCAGCTCCAGGGGCCCAACCTCTGCGGGCTATAACACCAGCTCCAGGGGCCCAACCCTTGAGCCCCCGAACCATAGCTCAAGGGGCCTAACCCCTAATGGCCCCAACCCCAGCTCCAAGGGCCCAACCCCTGGGGTCTCCAACACCAGCTCCAGGTGCCCAATCCCAGAGCGCCCGAACCATAGTTCCAGGGGCCTAACCCACGGGGCTCCCAACACAAGCTCCAGGGGCCCAACCCCTGGGGGCCCCAACACAACCTCCAGGGGCCCAACCCCTGAGCGCCCAAACCATAGCACCAGGGACCTAACCCATGGCGGCCCCAACCCCAGCTCTAGGGGACCAAACCCTGGGGGCCCCAAAACCAGCTCCAGGGGCACAACCCCTGAACGCCAAACCATAGCTCCAGGTGCCTAACCCCCCGGGGGCCCCAACCCCAGCTCCAGGGGCCCAACCCCTGAATGCCCGAACCATAGCTCCAGGGGCCTAACCCGTGGAGCCCCTCACCAGCTCCAGGGACCCAACCCCGTGGGGCCCCAACACCAGCTCCAGGGGACGAACAACTGAGCGCCCGAACCATAGACCCAGGGGCCTAACCCTCGGGGGCCCCATCCCCAGCTCCAGGGGCCCAAACCCTGGGGGCCCCAACACCAGCTCCAGGGGCCCAACCCCAGAGCGCACGAAACATAGCTCCAGAGGCCTAACCCATGGGGCCCCAACACCAGCTCCAGGGGCCCAACCCCTGAGCACCCGAACCATAGCTCCAGGGGCCTAACCCCTTGGGGCCCCAACACCAGCTTCAAGGGCCCAGCGCCTGAGCGCCCGAACAATACCTCCAGAGGCCTAACCCCTGGGGGCCCCCACCCCAGGTCCAAGGGCCCAACCCCTGAGCGCCCGAACAATAGCTCCAGGGGCCTAACCCCCGGGGGCCCCAACCCTAGCTCCAGGGTCCCAACCCCTGGGGGCACCAACACCAACTCCAGGGGCCCAACCCCTGAGCGCCCGAACCATAGCTCCAGGGACCTAACCCCCGGGGGCCCCAACCCCAGCTCCAGGGGCCCAACCCCTGGGGGCACCAACACCAGCTCCAGGGGCCCAACCCCTGAGCGCCCGAACCATAACTCCAGGGGCCTAACCCCCGGGGGCCCCAACCTCAGCTACAGAGACCCAACCCCTGGGGGCCCCAACACCACCTCCAGGAGCCCAACCCCTGGGGGCCCCAACACCAGCTCCAGGGGCCCAACCCCAGAGCGCCCGAAGCATAGCTCCAGGGGCATGACCCGTGGGGCCCCAACACCAGCTCCAGGGGCCCAACCCCTGGGGGCCCCATCACCAGCTCCAGAAGACCAACCCCTGAGCGCCCGAACCATACCTACAGGGGCCTAACCCCTGGGGGCTCCAACACCAGCTCAAAGGGCCCAACCCCTGAGCGTCCGAGCAATACCTCCAGGGGCCTAACCCCTGGGGGTCCCAACATCAGCTCCAGGGGCCCAACCCCTGAACGCCTGAACCATAGCTCCAGGGGCCTAACCCCTGGGGGCCCCAACCCCAGTTCCATGTGCGTAACCCCCGGGGGCCCCAACCCCAGGTCCCGGGGCCCAATCCCTGGAGCCCTCTACCCCAGCCCCACGGGCCCAACCCCTGAGCGCCCGAACCATAGCTCCAGGGGCCCAACCCCTGAGCGCCCGAACCATAGCTCCAGGGGCCTAACCCGTGGAGTCCCTCATCAGCTCCAGGGACCCAACCCCGTGGGGCCCCAACACCAGCTCCAGGGGCCGAACAACTGAGCGCCCGAACCATAGATCCAGGGGCCTAACCCCCGGGGGCCCCAACACCAGCTCCAAGGGCCCAACGCCTGAGCACCAGAACAATACCTCCAGAGGCCTAACCCCTGGGGGCCCCCACCCCAGGTCCAAGGGCCCAACCACTGAGCGCCCGAACCATAGCTCATGGGGCCCAACCCCTGAGTGCCCGAACCATAGCTCCAGGGGCCTAACACCTGGGGCCCCAACACTAGCTGCAGGGGCCCAGCCCCTGGGGCCCCAACACCAACTCCAGGGGCCCAACCCCTGAGCGCCCGAACCATAGCTCCAGGGGCCTAAATCCAGTGGGCCCCAACGCCAGCTCCAGGGGCCCAACCCCTGGGGGCCCCACCACCAGCTCCAGGGGCCCAACCCCTGAGCGCCCGAACCATGGCTCCAGGTGCCCAACCATTGAGCACCCGAACCATAGCTCCAGGGGCCTAACGCCTGGGGTCCCAACAGTTGCTCCACGGGCCCAACCCCTGGGGGCCCCAACACCAGCTCCAGAGGTCTAAACCCTGAGCGCCCGAACCATAGCTCCAAGGGCCTAACCCCCGGGGGCCCCAACCCCAGCTCCAGGGGCCCAACCCCTGGGGCCATCGACCCCAGCTCCAGGGGCCCAACCCCTGAGCGCCCGAACCATAGCTCCAGGGGCCCAACCCCCGAGCGCCCAAACCATAGCTCCAGGGACCTAACCCCTGGGGGTCCGAACCCCAGCTCCAGGGGCCCAACCCCTGGGGTCTCCAACACCAGCCTCAGGGGCCCAACCCCTGAGCGCCCGAACCATTGCTCCAGGGGCCTAACCCCCGGGGGCCCCAACCGCAGCTCCAGGAGCCCAACCCCTGGGGGCCCCAACACCAGCTCCAGGGGCCCAACCCCTGGGCGCCCGAACCATAGCTCCAGGGGCCTAACCCCCGGGGGCCCCAATACCCGCTACAGAGGCCCCACCCCTGGGGGCCCCAACACCAGCTCAAGGAGCCCAACCCCTGGGGGCCCCAACGGCAGCTCCAGGGGCCCAACCCCTGAGCGCCCGAACCACAACTCCAGGGACCTAACCCCCGGGGGCCCCATCCTCAGCTCCAGGGGCCTAACCCCTACAGGCCCCAACACCAGCTCCAGGGGCCCAACCCCTGAGTTCCCAAACCATAGCTCCATGGGCCTAACCCCCTGGGGCCTCAACCCCAGGTACAGGGGCCCAACCCCTGGGGGCCCCAACACCAACACCAGGAGCCCAACCCCTGGGTGCCACAACACCAGCTCCAGGGGCCCAACCCCTGAGCGCCCGAACCATACCTACAGGGGCCTAACCCCTGGGGGCTCCAACACCAACTCCAAGGGCCCAACCCCTCAGCGTTCAAACAATACCTCCAGGGGCCTGACCCCTGGGGGCCAAAACACCAGCTCCAGGGGCACAACCCCTGAGCACCCGAACCATAGCTCCAGGGGCCAAACCCCTGGGGCCCCAATCCAGCTCCAGGGGCCCAACCCCTGGGGGCCCCAACACCAGCTCTAGGGGCCCAACCCCTGAGCGCCCGAACCACAACTCCATGGACCTAACCCCCGGGGGCCCCATCCCCAGCTCCAGGGGCCTAACCCCTAGAGGCCCCAACACCAGCTCCAGGGGCCCAACCCCTGAGCTCCCAAACCATAGCTCCATGGGCCTAACCCCCTGGGGCCTCAACCCCAGCTACAGGGGCCCAACCCCTGGGAGCCCCAACACCAACTCCAGGAGCCCAACCCCTGGGTGCTACAACACCAGCTCCAGGGGCCCAACCCTGGGGCCCTCGACCCCAGCTCCAGGGCCCCAACCCCTGAGCGCCCGAACCATAGCTCCAGGGGCCCAAACCCTGAGCGCCCAAACCATAGCTCCAGTGGCCTAACCCCTTGGGCCCCAACACCAGCTCCAGGGGCCCATCCCCTAAGGGTCAGAACAATATCTCCAGGGGCCTAACCCCTGGGGGCCCCAACACCAGCTCCAGGGGCCCAACCCCTGAGCTCCAGAATCGTACCTCCAGGAGCCCAACCCCTGAGCGCCCGAACCATAGCTCCAGGGGCCTAACCGCTTGGGCCCCAACACCAGCTCCAGGGGCCTAACCCCTTGGGCCCCAACACCAGCTCCAGGGGTCCAACCCCTGAGTGCCCGAACCATAGCTCCAGGGGCCTAACCCCTAGGGGCCCCAACCCAAGCTCGAGGGGCACAACCCCTCGGGGCCCCAACATTAGCTCCAGGGGCCCAACCCCTGAGCGCCCGAACCATAGCTCCAGGGGCATAAACCCAGGGGGCCCCAACCCCAGATCCAGGGGTCCAAACCCTGGGGCAATCGACCCCAGCTACAGGGGCCCAACCCCTGAGCTCCCGAACCATAGCTCCAGGGGCCTAACCTCTGGGCCCCCAACACCAGCTCCAGGGGCCCAACCTCTGCGGGCTCCAACACCAGCTCCAGGGGCCCAACCCTTGAGCCCCCGAACCATAGCTCAAGGGGCCTAACCCCTAATGGCCCCAACCCCAGCTCCAAGGGCCCAACCCCTGGGGTCTCCAACACCAGCTCCAGGTGCCCAACCCCTGGGGGCCCCAACACAACCTCCAGGGGCCCAACCCCTGAGCGCCCAAACCATAGCACCAGGGACCTAACCCATGGCGGCCCCAACCACAGCTCTAGGGGACCAAACCCTGGGGGCCCCAACTCCAGCTCCAGGGGCACAACCCCTGAACGCCCGAACCATAGCTCCAGGGGCCTAACCCCCCGGGGGCCCCAACCCCAGCTCCAGGGGCCCAACCCCTGGGGACCCCAACACCAGCTCCAGGGGCCCAACCCCTGAGCGCCCGAACCATAAACCCAGGGGCATATCCCCCGGAGACCTCAACCCCAGCTCCTGGGGCCCAACCCCTGGGGGCCCCAACACCAGCTCCAGTTGCCCAACCCCTGAGCGCCCGAACCATAGCTCCAGGGGCCTAACCCCCGGGGGTCCCAACCCCAGCTCCAGGGGCCCAACCCCTGAGCAACCGAACCATAGCTCCAGGGGCCCAACCCCTGAGCGCCCGAACCATAGGTCCAGGGGCCTAACCCCTGGGGCCCCAACACCAGCTCCAGGGGCCCAACCCCTGGGGGCCCCAACACCAGCTCCAGGGGCCCAACCCCTGAGCGCCCGAACCATAGCTCCAGGGGCCTAATCCCTGGCGTCCCAACCCCAGCTCCACTGGCCCAACCCCTGGGGGCCCCTAAACCAGCTCCATGGGCACAACCCCTGAGCGCCCGAACCATAGCTCCAGAGGCCCAACCCCTTGGGCCCCCAACACCAGCTCTAGGGGCCCAACCCCTGAGCGCCCGAACCATAACTCCATGGGCCTAACCCCTGGGGCCCCAACACCAACTCCAGGGGCCCAACCCCTGGGGGACCCAACACCAGCTCCAGGGGCCCAACCCCTGAGCGCCCGAACCATAGCTCCAGGAGCCTAACCCCCGGTGTCTGAACCCCAGCTGCAGGGTCCCAACCCCTCGGGCCCTCGACCCCAACTCCAGGGGCCCAACAACTGAGCGCCCGAACCATAGCTCCAGGGGCCCAACCCCTGAGCGCCCGAACCATAGCTCCAGGGGCCTAACCCCTGGGGCCCCAACACCAGCTCCAGGGGCCCAACCCCTGGCGGCCCCAACACCAGCTCCAGGGGCCCAACCCCTGAGCGCCTGAACCATCGCTCCAGGGGCCTAACCCTTGGGGGCCCCAACCCCAGCTCCAGGGGCCCAACCCCTTAGTGCCCGAATCATACCTCCAGGGGCTCAACCCCTGAGCGCCCGAACTATAGCTCCAGGGGCCTAATCCCTGGGGCCCCAACACCAGTTCCAGCGGCTCAACCCCTGGGGGCCCCAGCACTAGCTAAAGGGGCCCAACCCCTGAGAGCCCGAACCATAGCTCCAGGGGTCTAACCCCTAGAGGCCCCAAATCCAGCTCCAGGGGCCCAACACCTGGGGGCTCCACCACCAGCTCCAGGGGCTCAACCCGTGAGCGCCCGAACCATAGCTCCAGGGGCCTAACCCCCGGGGGTTCGAACCCCAGCTCCAGGGTCCCAACCCCTGGGGCCCTCGACCCCAGCTCCAGGGGCAAAACAACTGAGCGCCCGAACCTTAGCTCCAGGTTCCCAACCCCTGAGCGCCCGATCCTTAGCTCCAGGGGCCTAAACCCTGGGGCCCCAACACCAGCTCCAGGGGCCCAACCCCTGGGGGCCCCAACACCAGCTCCAGGGGCCCAACCCCTGAGCGCCTGAACCATAGCTCCAGGGGCCTAACCCATGGGGGCCCCAATCCCAGTTCCAAGGGGCCCAACCCCTGGGGGCCCCAACACCAGCTCCAGGAGCCGAACCCCTGGATGCCCCAACAATTGCTCCAGGGGCCGAACCCCAGAGCGCCCGAACCATAGCTCCAGGGTCCCAACCCCTGGGGGCCCCAACACAAGCTCCAGGGGCCCAACCCCTGAGCCCCCGAACCATAACTCCAGGCGCCTAACCCCTGGGACCCCAACACCAGCTCCAGGGGCCCAACCCCTGGGGGTCCCAACACCAGCTCCAGAGGCCCAACTCCTGAGCGCCCGAACCATAGCTCCAGGGGCCTAACCCCTCTGGGCCCCAACACCAGCTCCAAGGGCCCAACCCCTGAACGCCCGAGCCATAGTTCCAGGGGCCTATCCCCTGGGGCCCCAACACCAGCTCCAGGGACCTAATCCCTGGGGGCCCCGACACCAGCTCTAGGGGCCCAACCCCTGAGCGCCCAAACCATAGCTCCAGGTGCCTAAACCCTAGGGGCCCCAACCCCAGCTCCAGGCTCCCAACCCCTAGGGGCCCCAACATCAGCTCCAGGGGCCCAACCCTTGAGCGCCCGAAACATAGCTCCAGGGGCCTTACCCCCGGGGGCCCCAACTACAGCTCCAGTGGCCCAACCCCTGGGGCCCTTGACCCCAGCTCCAGGGGCCCAACCCCTGAGCGCCCGAACTATAGCTCCGGGGCCTAACCCCTGGGGCCCCAAAACCAGCTAAAGGGGCCCAACACCAGAGCTCCCGAACCATATATCCAGGGACCTAACCCCCGGGACCCCAACCCCAGCTCCAGGTACCCAACCCCTGGAGGCCCCAACACCAGCTCCAGGGGCCCAACCCCAGAGCGTCCGAACCATAGCTCAAGGGGCCCATCCCCTCTGGGCCCCAACACCAGCTCCAGGGGCCCAACTCCTGAGCGCCCGAACCATAGCTCCAGGTGACTAACCCCTGGGGCCCAAACACCAGCTCCAGGAGCCCAACCCCTAAGTGCCCGAACCATAGCTCCAGGGGCCTAACCCCTGGGGGTCCCAACCCCAGCTCCAGGGGGGAAACCCCTGGCTCCCTCAACCCCAGCCCCACGGGCCCAACCCCTGAGCGCCCGAACCATAGCTCCAGGAGCCCAACCCCTGAGCGCCCGAACCATAGCTCCAGGGGCCTAACCCCTGGGGCCCCAACACCAGCTCCAGGGGCCCAACCCCTGGGGGCCCCAACACCAGCTCCAGGGGCCCAACCCCTGAGTGCCCAAACCATAGCTCCAGAGGCCTAACCCATGGGGGCCCCAACCCCAGCTCCAGGGGCCCAAATCCTGGGGGCCCCAACACCAGCTGCAGGAGCCCAACCCCTGAGCTCCCGAACAATACCTCCAGGGGCCGAACCCCTGGGGGCCCCAACACCAGCTCCAGGGGCCAAACCCCTGAGCGCCCCAACCATAGCTCTAGGGGCCCAACACCTGTGGGCCCCAACACCAGCTCCACGGGCCCAACCCCTGAGCACCCGAACCATAGCTCCCGGGGACTATCCCCTGGGGCCCAAACACCAGCTCCAGGGGCCCAACCCCTGGGGCCCCAACACCAGCTCCAGGGGCCCAACCCCTTAGTGCCCGAACCATACCTCCAGGGGCTCAACCCCTGAGCGCCCGAACTATAGCTCCAGGGGCCTAATCCCTGGGGCCCCAACACCAGCTCCAGCGGCCCAACACCTGGGGGCCCCACCACCAGCTCCAGGGGCCCAACCCATGAGCGCCCGATCCATAGCTCCAGGGGCCTAACCCCCGGGGGTCCGAACCCCAGCTCCAGGGTCCCAACCCCTGGGGAACTCGACCCCAGCTCCAGGGGACAAAACCCTGAGCGCACGAACCATTACTCCAGGGGCCTAACCCCTGGGGCCCCAACACCAGCTCTAGGGGCCCAAACCCTGGGGGTCCTAACACCAGCTCCAAGGGCCCAACCCCTGAGCGCCCGAACCATAGCTCCAGGGGCCTAACCCCTGGGGCCCCAACACCAGCTCCAGGGGCCTAACCCCTGGGGGCCCCGACACCAGCTCTAGGCACCAAACCCCTAGGGGCCCCAACATCAGCTCCAGGGGCCCCACCCCTTAGCGCCTGAAACATAGCTCCAGGGGCATAACCCTCGGGGGCCCCAACTACAGCTCCAGGTGCCCAACCCCTGGGGCCCTCGACCCCAGCTCCAGGGGCCCAACCCATGAGCGCCCGAACCATAGCTCCGGGGCCAAACCCCTGGGGCCCCAACACCAGCTCCAGGGGCCCAACCCCTGAGCGCCCGAACCATAGCTCCAGGGGCCTAACCCCGGGACCCCAAAACCAGCTCCAGAGGCCCAACCCCTGGAGGCCCCAACACCAGCTCCAGGGGCCCAACCCCAGGGCGTCCGAACCATAGCTCCAGGGGCCCAACCCCTGTTGGCCCCAACACCAGCTCCAGCTGCCCAACCCCTGAGCGCCCAAACCATAGATCCAGGGGACTAACCCCTGGGGCCCAAACACCAGCTCCAGGGGCCCAACCCCTGGGGCCCCAACACCAGCTCCAGGGGCTCAACCCCTTACTACCCGAACTATACCTCCAGGGGCTCAACCCCTGAGCGCCCGAACTATAGCTCCAGGGGCCTAACCCCTGGGACCCCAACACCAGCTCCAGGGGCCCAACCCCAGAGCGTCCGAACCATAGTCCAGGGGTCCAACCCCTGGGGGCCCCAACACCATCTCCAGGGGGCCAACCCCTGAGCTCCCGAACCATAGCTCCAGGAGCCTAACCCCTGGGGTCCCCATTCGCAGCTCCAGGGGCCCAATCCCTGGGGGCCCCAACACCAGCTTCAGGGGCCCAACCCCTGAGCTCCCGAACCATAGCTCCAGGGGCCTAACCCCTGGGGCCCAAACAACAGCTCCAGGGGCCCAACCCCTGAGGCCCCAACACCAGGTATACGGGCCCAACCCCTGAGCGCCCGAACCATACCTCCAGGGGCCCAACCCCTGAGCACCCGAACCATCACTCCATGTGCCTAACCCCAGGGGGCCCCAGCCCCAGCTCCAGGGGTCCAAACCGTGGGGCCCTCGACCACAGCTCCAGGGGCCCAACCCCTGAGCGCCTGAACCATAGCTCCAGGGGCCCAACCCCTGAGCGCCCGAACCACAGCTCCAAGGGCCTAACCCCTGGGGCCCCAACACCTGCTCCAGGGTCCCAACGCCTGGGGGCCCCAACACCAGCTCCAGTGCCCCAACCCCTGAGCGCCCGAACCACAGCTCCAGGGGCCTAACCCCTGGGGCCTCAACCCCAGTTCCAGGGGCCCAACCCCTGGGGGACCCAACACCAGCTCCAGGAGCCCAACCCCTAATGCCCGAACCATAGCTCCAGGGGCCTAACCCCTGGGGGTCCCAACCCCAGCTCCAGGGGCGCAACCCCTGGCTCCCTCAACCCCAGCTCCAGGTGCCCAACCCCTGAGCGCCCGTACCATAGCTCCAGGGGCCTAACCCCTGGGGCCCCAACACCAGCTCCAGGGGCCCAACCCCTGGGGGCCCAAACACCAGCTCCAGGGGCCCAACCCCTGAGCGCCCGAAACATACCTCCAGGGGCCTAACCCATAGGGGCCCCAACCCCAGCTCCAGGGGCCCAACTCCTGGGGGCCCCAACACCAGGTCCAGGGGACCAACCCCTGAGCTCCCGAACCATAGCTCCAGGGGCCTAACCCCTGGGGGCCCCAAAAACAGCTCCAAGGGCCCAACCCCTGAGCGCCAGAACAATACCTCCAGGGGCCGAACCCCTGGGCGGCCCAACACCAGCTCCAGCGGCCCAACCCCTGAGCGCCCGAACCATAGATCCAGGGGACTAACCCCTGGGGCCCAAACACCAGCTCCAGGGGCCCAACCCCTGGGGCCCCAACACCAGCTCCAGGGGCCCAACCCCTTACTACCCGAACTATACCTCCAGGGGCTCAACCCCTGAGCGCCCGAACTATAGCTCCAGGGGCCTAACCCCTGGGACCCCAACACCAGCTCCAGGGGCCCAACCCCAGAGCGTCCGAACCATAGTCCAGGGGTCCAACCCCTGGGGGCCCCAACACCATCTCCAGGGGGCCAACCCCTGAGCTCCCGAACCATAGCTCCAGGAGCCTAACCCCTGAGGTCCAAATCCGCAGGTCCAGGGGCCCAATCCCTTTGGGCCCCAACACCAGCTCCAGGGGCCCAACCCCTGAGCTCCCGAACCACAGCTCCAGGGGCCTAACCCCTGGGGCCCCAACAACAGCTCCAGGGACCCAACCCCTGAGGCCCCAACACCAGCTCCAGGGGCCCAACCCCTGAGCGCCCGAACCATACCTCCAGGGGCCCAACCCCTGAGCACCCGAACCATCGCTCCATGTGCCTAACCCCAGGGGGCCCCAGCCCCAGTTCCAGGGGTCCAAACCGTGGGGCCCTCGACCCCAGCTCCAGGGGCCCAACCCCTGAGCGCCTGAACCATAGCTCCAGGGGCCCAACCCCTGAGCGCCCGAACCAGAGCTCCAGGGGCCTAACCCCTGGGGCCCCAACACCTGCTCCAGGGTCCCAACGCCTGGGGGCCCCAACACCAGCTCCAGTAGCCCAACCCCTGAGCGCCCGAACCATAGCTCCAGGGGCCTAACCCCTAGGGAGCCAACCCCAGCTCCAGGGGCCCAACCCCTGGGGGACCCAACACCAGCTCCAGGAGCCCAACCCCTAAGTGCCCGAACCATAGCTCCAGGGGCCTAACCCCTCGGGGTCCCAACCCCAGCTCCAGGGGCGCAACCCCTGGCTCCCTCAACCCCAGCTCCAGGTGCCCAACCCCTGAGCGCCCGAACCATAGCTCCAGGGGCCTAACCCCTGGGGCCCCAACACCAGCTCCAGGGGCCCAACCCCTGGGGGCCCCAACACCAGCTCTAGGGGCCCAAACCCTGGGGGTTCTAACACCACCTCCAGGGGCCAAACTCCTGAGCGCCCGAACCATAGCTCAAGGGGCCTAACCTCTCTGGGCCTCAACCCCAGCTCCAAGGGCCCAACCCCTGAGCGCCCGAACCATAGCTCCAGGGGCCCAACCCCTGGGGCCCCAACACCAGCTCCAGGGCCCTAACCCCTGGGGGCCCCGACACCAACTCTAGGAGCCGAACCCCTGAGCGCCCGAACCATAGCTCCAGGGGCCTAACCCCTAGGGGCCCCAACCCCAGCTCCAGGCGCCCAACCCCTAGGGGCCCCAACATCAGCTCCAGGGTCCCAACCCCTGAGCGCCCGAACCATAGCTCCAGGGGCCCAACCCCTGTGGGCCCCAACACCAGCTCCAGCGGCCCAACCCCTGAGCGCCCGAACCATAGATCCAGGGGACTAACCCCTGGGGCCCAAACACCAGTTCCAGGGGCCCAACCCCTGGGGCCCCAACACCAGCTCCAGGGGCCCAACCCCTTACTGTCCAAACTATACCTCCAGGGGCTCAACCCCTGAGCGCCCGAACTATAGCTACAGGGGCCTAACCCCTGGGACCCCAACACCAGCTCCAGGGGCCCAACCCCAGGGGGCCCCAACACCAGCTCCAGGGACCCAACCCCTGAGCGCCCGAACCATAGCTCCAGGGGTCTAACCCCTAGGGGTCCCAACTCCAGCTCCAGGGGCCCAACACCTGGGGGACCCACCACAGGCTCCAGGGGCCCAACCCGTGAGCGCCCGAACCATAGCTCCAGGGGTCTAACCCCAGGGGGCCCCAATCCCAGCTCCAGGGGTCCAAACCCAGGGGCCCTCGACCCCAGCTCCAGGGGGCCAACCCCTCAGCGCCCGAACCATCGCTCCAGGGGCACAACCCCTGAGCGTCCGAACCATAGCTCCAGGGGCCTAACCACCGGGGGCCCCAACCCCAGTTCCAGGGGCCCAACCACTATGGCCCTCGACCCTAGCTCCAGGGGCCCAACCCCTGAGCGCCCGAACCATAGCTCCGGGGCCTAACCCCTGGTGCCCCAAAACCAGTTCCAGGGGCCCAACCCCTGAGCTCCCGAACCATAGATCCAGGGGCCTAACCCCCGGGACCCCAACCCCAGCTCCAGCGCCCCAATGCCTCGGTGCTCCAACATCAGCTCCAGGGGCCCAACCCCTGAGCGCCCGAACCATAGCTCTAGGGGCCTAACCCCTAGGGCCCCAACCCCAGCTCCAGGGGCCCAACCCCTGGGGGACCCAACATCAGCTCCAGGGGCCCAACCCCTGAGCGCCCGAACCATAGCTCCAGGGGAACAAACCCCTGAGCGCCCGAACCATAGCTCCAGGGGCCTAACCCCTAGGGCCCCAACCCCAGCTCCAGGGGCCCAACCCCTGGGGGCCCCAACACCAGCTACATGGCCCAACCCCTGGGCGCACCAATCCCACCTCCAAAGGCATAACCCCTGGGGGCCCCAACACCAGCTCCAGGGGCCCAACCCCTGAGCGCCCGAGCCATAGCTCCAGGGGCCTAACCCATGGGGGCCCCAACCCCAGCTCCAGGGGCCCAACTCCTGAGGGCCCCAACACCAGCTCCAGGGGACCAACCCTTGAGCTCCCGAACCATAGCTCCAGGGGCCTAACCCCTGGGGGCCGCAAAAACAGCTCCAAGGGCCGAACCGCTGAGCGCCCGAACAATACCTCCAGGGGCCGAACCCCTGGGGGGCCCAACACCAGCTCCAGGGGCCCAACCGCTGAGCACCCGAACCATAGTTCCGGCGGCCTAACCCCTAGGGGCCCCAACCCCAGCTCCAGGCGCCCAACCCCTGGGGCCCCCAACATCAGCTCCAGGGGCCCAACCCCTGGGGGCCCCAACACCAGCTCCAGGGGTCCAACACCTGAGCGCCCGAACCATAGCTCCAGCGGTCTAGCCCCCGGGGGCCCCAACCCCAGCTCCAGGGGCCCAACCCCTGGGGGCCCCAACACCAGCTCCAGGAGCCCAACCCCTGGGGGCCCCAACACCAGCTCCAGGGGCCCAACCCCTGAGCTCCCGAACCATAACTCCAGGGGCCTAACCCCTGGGGCCCCAACACCAGCTCTAGGGGCCCAAACCCTGGGGGTTCTAACACCAGCTCCAGGGGCCAAACTCCTGAGCGCCCGAACCATAGCTCAAGGGGCCTAACCTCTCTGGGCCTCAACCCCAGCTCCAAGGGCCCAACCCCTGAGCGCCCGAACCATAGCTCCAGGGGCCCAACCCCTGGGGCCCCAACACCAGCTCCAGGGCCCTAACCCCTGGGGGCCCCGACACCAACTCTAGGAGCCGAACCCCTGAGCGCCCGAACCATAGCTCCAGGGGCCTAACCCCTAGGGGCCCCAACAACAGCTCCAGGGTCCCAACCCCTGAGCGCCCGAACCATAGCTCCAGGGGCCCAACCCCTGGGGGCCCCAACACCAGCTCCAGCGGCCCAACCCCTGAGCGCCCGAACCCATAGATCCAGGGGACTAACCCCTGGGGCCCAAACACCAGTTCCAGGGGCCCAACCCCTGGGGCCCCAACACCAGCTCCAGGGGCCCAACCCCTTACTGCCCAAACTATACCTCCAGGGGCTCAACCCCTGAGCGCCCGAACCTATAGCTACAGGGGCCTAACCCCTGGGACCCGAACACCAGCTCCAGGGACCCAACCCATGGGGTCCCCAACACCAGCTCCAGGGGCCCAACCCCTGAGCGCCCGAACCATAGCTCCAGGGGTCTAACCCCTAGGGGTCACAACTCCAGCTCCAGGGGCCCAACACCTGGGGGACCCACCACAAGCTCCAGGGGCCCAACCCGTGAGCGCCCGAACCATAGCTCCCGGGGCCTAACCCCAGGGGGCCCCAACCCCAGCTCCAGGGGTCCAAACCCAGGGGCCTTCGACCCCAGCTCCAGGGGCCCAACCCCTGAGCGCCCGAACCATCGCTCCAGGGGCACAACCCCTGAGCGTCCGAACCATAGCTCCAGGGGCCTAACCACCGGGGGCCCCAACCCCAGTTCCAGGGGCCCAACCCCTATGGCCCTCGACCCTAGCTCCAGGGGCCCAACCCCTGAGCGCCTGAACCATAGCTCCGGGGCCTAACCCCTGGTGCCCCAAAACCAGTTCCAGGGGCCCAACCCCTGAGCTCCCGAACCATAGATCCAGGGGCCTAACCCCCGGGACCCCAACCCCAGCTCCAGCGCCCCAACGCCTCGGTGCTCCAACATCAGCTCCAGGGGCCCAAACCCTGGGGGCCCGAACCCCACCTCCGAGGTCCCAACCCCTGGGTTCCACAACCCCACATCCAAGGGCCCAACCCCTGGGGGCCCCAACACCAGCTCCATGCCCCAACCCCCGGGTGCCCCAACCCCACCTCCAAGGGCGGGACCCCTGGGGGCCCCAACCCCACCTCCAAGGACCCATCCCCTGGGGGCCCCAACCCCATCTCCAAGGACCCAACCCCTGGTGGCCCCAACACCATCTCCAAGGGCCCAACCCCTGTGGGCCCCAACACCAGCTACATGGCCCAACCCCTGGGCGCACCAATCCCACCTCCAAAGGCATAACCCCTGGGGGCCCCAACACCAGCTCCGTGGCCCAACCCCTGGGGTCCCCAAAACCAACTCCAAGGGCCCAACCCCTGGGGGCCAAAAACCCCACCTCCAAGTGCCCAACACCTGGGGGCCCCAACACCAGCTCCATGGCCCAACCCCTGTTCGCCCCAACCCCACCTCCAAGGGCCCAACCCCTTGGCTCCCCAACACCACCTCCAAGGGCCCAACCCCTGGGGGCCCCAACACCAGCTCCATGGTCCAACCCCTGGGGGCCCCAAAATCACCTCCAAGGTCGCAACCCCTGGGGGCCCCAACCCCACCTCTAAGGGACCAAGCCCTGGGAGAAACAACACCAGCTCCAGGGTCCCAAACCCCTGCGGGCCCCAACACCACCTCCAAGGGCCCAACCCCTGGGGACCCCAACCCCACCTCCAGGGGCCCAATTCCTGGGGGCCCAAACCCCACCTCCAAGAACCGAACCCCTGGGGGCCCCAACTCCACCTCCAATGGCCCAACCCCTGGGGGACCCAACCCCACCTCCAGGGGCCCAACCCCTGGGGGCCCCAACCCCACCACCAAGGGCCCAACCGCTGGGGGCCCCAACCCTACCTCCAAGGGCCCATTCCCTGGGGGCCCCAACACGAGATACAGGGACCGAAAACTTGGGGGTCCCAACACCAGATCCATGGCCCAACCCCTGCGGGCTCCAACCCCACCTCCAAGGGCCCAACCCCTGGGGGCCCCAACTCCACCTCCAAGGGCATAACCCCTGGGGGCTCCAACCCCAAATCCAGGGGCCTAAACCCTGGGGGCCCCAACCCCACCTCCAAGAGCCCAACCCATGGGGGCCCCAACCCCACCTCCAAGGGCCCAACTCCTGGGGGCCCCAACACCATCTCCAGGAGCCCAACCCCCGGGGGCCCCAACCCCACCTCCAAGGACCCAACCCCTTGGGGCCCCAACCCCACCTCCAGGGGCCCAACCAATGGGGGACCCAACCCCACCTCCAAGGGCCCTCACCCTGGGGTCCCCAACCCCACCTCTAGGGGCCTAACCCCTGGGGGAGCAACCTCACCTCCAGGGGCCCAACCAATGGGGGCCCCAACTCCACCTCCAAAGGCCCAACCCCTCGGAGCCACAACCCCACCTCCAAGGGCCCAACCCCTGGGGGCCCCAACCCCACCTCCAGGGGCCTAACCCCTGGGGGCCCAACACCTGCTCCATAGCCCAACCCCTGGGGGCCCGAATCCCACCTGCAGGGGCCCAACCCCTGGCGGTCCCAACCCCACCTCCAAGAGCCCAACCCATGGGTGCCCAAACCAAACCTCCAAGGGTCCAAACCCTGGGGTCCCCAACACCAGCTCCAGGGGCCCAACCCCTGGGGGCCCCAACACCAGCTCCATATCCCAACCTCTGGGTGCATCAACCCCACCTCCAAGGGTCCAAACCCTGGGGTCCCCAACACCACCTCCAGGGGCCCAACCCCTGGGGGCCCCAACACCAGCTCCATGGCCTAACACCAGGGCCCCCAACCCGACCTCCAAGGGCCCAACCCCTGGGGGCCCCAACCCCACCTCCAGGGGCCCAACTCCTGGGGGCCCCAACACCAGCTCCATTGCCCAACCCCTGGGGGCCCCAACCCCACCTCCAAGGGCCCAACCCCTGGGGACCCCAACCCCACCTAAAGGGGCCCAACCCCTGGGGGCCCCAACACCAGCTCCACGGGCCCAACCCCTGGGGGCACCAACCCCACCTCCAAGGGCCCAATCCCTGGGGACCCCAACCCCACCTACAAGGGGCCAACCCCTGGGGCCCCAACACCAGCTCTAGGGGCCCAACCCCTGGGGACCCGAACACCAGCTCCATGGGCCAAACCCCTGGGGGCCCCAACCCCACCTCCAAGGGTGCATCCACTGGGGGCCCCAACACCAGTTCCAGGGGCCCAACCCCTGGGGCCCCAACACCAGCTCCATGGGCCCAACCCCTGGGGGCCCCAACCCCACCTCCAAGGGCTCAACCCCTGGTGGCCCCAACACCAGCTCCAGGGGTCCAACCCCTTGGGTTCCCTAACACCAGCTCCAAGGGCCCAACCCCTGGGGCCCCAACCCCACCTCCAAGGGCCCAACCCCTGGGGGCTCCAACCCCACCTCCAAGGGCTCAACCCCTGGGGGCTTCAACACCAGCTCCAGGGGCCCAACCAAAGGGGCCCCAACACCAGCTCCATGGCCTAACCCCTGGGGGCCCCAACCCCACCTCCAAGGGGCCAACCCCTGGGGGCCCCAACCCCACCTCAAGGGGCCGAACCTCTGGGGGCCCCAACCCCACCTCCAAGGGCAAAACCCCTGTGGTCCCCAACACCATCTCCAGATGCCCAACACCTGGGGGTCCCAACACCAGCTCCATGGCCGAGCCCCTGAGGTCTCCAACCCCACCTCCAAGGGCCCAACTCCTGGAGGCAACAACCCCACATCCAAGGGGCCAACCCCTGGGGGCCCCAACCCCACCTCCAAGGCCCCAACCCCTGGGGGAACCAACACCAGCTCCAAGGTCCCAACCCCTGGGTGCCCCAACCCCACCTCCATGGCCCAACCCCTGGAGGCCCCAACCCCACCTCCAAGGGCCCAACCCCTTGGGGCCCCAACACCAGCTCCAGGTTCCCAACCGCTGGGGGCCCCAACACCAGATCCATGGCCCAACCCCTGGGGGCCCCAACCCCAAGTCCAAGGGCCCAACCCCTGGGGGTTCCAACCCCACCTCCAAGGGCCCAACCAATGGGGGTCCCTGTCATAAACAGATAGCTAAGGGTTAATGTCTCTTTCACCTGAAGCACCTGACCAGAGGACCAATCAGGAAACCGGATTTTTTCAACTTTGGGTGGAGGGAATTGAGTGTCTAAGGTCTTTGTTTCTGGCTGCCTGCCTTCTCTGAGCTTTGGAGAAGTACTTTCTACCTTCTAGTCTTCTGTTTCTAAGTATAAGAACAAAGAGATCAGATAGTAAGTTCTATGGTTTTCTTTTCTTTGGTATTTGCATGAATATAAGTGCTGGAGTGCTTTGATTTGTATTCTTTTGGAATAAGGCTGTTTATTCAATATTCTTTTAAGAAATTGCCCTGTATTGTGTCATCTTAATACAGAGAGACTATTTGTATTTTTTCTTTCTTTTTTATATAAAGCTTTCTTTTAAGACCTGTTGGAGTTTTTCCTTACTTCAGGGAAATTGAGTCTGTACTCACCAGGTAATTGGTGGGAGGAAGAAATCAAGGGGAGATTTGTGTGTTGGATTGCTAGCCTGACTTTGCATTCCCTCTGGGGGAATAGGAAAGTACTTTTTGTTTCCAGGACTGGAAGCAGAGAGGGGGAGTCACTCTGTGTAGTTTCACAGAGCTTGTGTCTGTGTATCTCTCCAGGAGCATCTGGAGGGGGGAAGGGAAAAAGGATTATTTCCCTTTGTTGTGAGACTCAAGGGATTTGGGTCTTGGGGTCCCCAGGGAAGGTTTTTCAGAGGGACCAGAGTGCCCCAAAACACTCTAATTTTTTGGGTGGTGGCAGCAGGTACCAGGTCCAGGCTGGTGGCTAAGCTTGGAGGTTTTCATGCTAACCCCCATATTTTGGACGCTAAGGTCCAGAACTGGGACTAAGGTTATTACATGGTGGCAGCCGGTGGGATATAGATAGAATCCAGAAGCCAGTAGGAATATTATATTTTTCTTTTCTCTGCTAAGGGCTTTTTAGCAGAGAGAAACAGTTTGGTTTTAAAAGGGAACCAGAGAGAAATTTTTTTTTCTGCTCTCTCTGGCAGTTTGTGGCTTGCATGTTAAGCAGAAGTCGTTAAGGACTATTAACAGTCTTTTGTCACACAATAGCACTCCCATTGAGAGTCATACCAGCACTATATGAATGCAAATAAAGTGTTTTTTCAGGTTTACTTGACATTGAAGATTAGCTAGAGAGAGAAAAGGAAAAAAGCACTGTTGCTAGGCAGACTTCAGGAGGCAACAGAGAACCTGCAGTTCAGAAGATAAACACCGGAGGGCACCCCAACACAAGAAAACAGGAATCATGACTTCTAAGGCAAAAATTGCGGCCGAAGAACAAATCAAAGAAGCTGAACACAGGCGACAAATGGAGATGAAAGAAAGAGAAGAACAAATCAAAGAGGAAGAAGAGTTCGCCCACCGAAGGAAACAAGAAGAAGAAGAGTTGGCCCACCGCCGAGAAATGGAAAAGCACCAAAAAGAAATGGAAAAACAACAAAAAGAGAATGAAGAGAAGGAAAAACAGAGAAAACATGAACTGGAGTTGGCAAAAGCTGGGCTGCATGTGCCAGCCAACCCTAACAACCCAGCGCCAAATATTGCTCCACAGCACAGGAAATTTCCCACCTACAAGGCAGGTGATGACACCGAGGCCTTCTTGGAAAATTTTGAAAGAGCCTGTCTTGGGTACAGCATTCCCGAAGACCAGTACATGGTAGAATTGAGGTCACAGCTCAGTGGACCTTTAGCAGAGGTGGCAGCTGAAATGCCTAAGCACCAAATGAATGACTATAAACTTTTTCTAACCAAGGCCAGATACAGGATGGGGATAACCCCAGATCATGCCCGTCGGCGCTTCAGAACCCAAAAGTGGAAACCAGAGGTGTCATTTCCCAAACACGCCTACTACATTGCAAAAAACTATGAGGCCTGGCTAACAGGAAACAACATTCAAACCTTGGAAGAACTGAACCTCCTCATACAAATGGAGCAGTTCTTGGATGGTGTTCCTGAAGACATCACGCGGTACATACAAGATGGAAACCCCAAGAATATCGCTGAGGCGGGGGAGATTGGAGCCAAATGGATGGAACTGGCAGAAAGCAAGAAAGCTACTGTCAAGGGGAACGATTACCCCAGGGGGCACACAGACCATAAACCCTACAACCGAGGACAGCCAAAGACCCCACATACCACCCAAGTAAAGCCACAGATACCCTACCCTTCAACCTCACCAGTCTCCAGTAACTCACCTCGGCCCAGTGACCCATCAGATGGACGATGCTTTAAGTGTAATGAACTGGGACATATCAAGGCCAACTGTCCAAAGAACACCATGCGAGTGCAATTCATTACACCACCATCACACCAAAGATCCCCAGGCCCGGATGCCTCTCAAATACCCTTGGAGCGAAGGGAAAATTTGAGAGTGGGCGAAAAGAAGGTTACTGCGTGGAGAGACACGGGGGCACAAGTGTCAGCTATCCACCAATCCTTCGTTGACCCCAAATTCATCAACCCAAAGGCCAAAGTTACAATTTACCCCTTCATGTCACAAGCTGTAGACTTGCCTACAGCTCAACTGCCTGTCCAGTACAAAGGCTGGTCAGGAATGTGGACTTTTGCAGTCTATGACAATTATCCTATCCCCATGCTACTGGGGGAAGACTTGGCCAACCAGGTGAGGCGGGCCAAGAGAGTGGGAATGGTTACACGTAGCCAAACCAGGCAAGCTTCCAGACCCATTCCTGTTCCTGAACCGTCCACAGAGGCCCCGTCTGTGTTACCAGAGACCCAGACAGAGGTAGTGGACCCGGATTCCATGCCTACCACTGAAACAGCCACAGCATCTCCAGTCCCAGGCCCGGAACTGGAACAGCAACCAGCACCAGCCATTGCAACCCCATCTTCAAACTCAACGCCAGAGGGCGCCAGCGAGCCAAAACTGGCAGAAGCAACAGACAGCCATACCCAAAAGGCTCAGCCAGAGCCTGAAATACCCTCAGGTGCACCAGCGGAGAGCGGTTCACCAGCAACGGAAACAACCCCATCACCTACATCGCTTCCAGAGGGACCAAGCCCAAGTCCACAGTCTGAGGAAGAACTGGTGACCCCAGCCTCAAGGGAACAGTTCCAAACTGAGCAGGAAGCAGATGACAGCCTTCAGAAAGCTTGGGCGGCGGCACGGAGCACCCCACCGCCTCTCAGCTCTTCTAATCGATCCCGGTTTGTTATAGACCAAGGACTTTTATACAAGGAAATTCTTTCTGGTGGACACCGGGAAGAATGGCAGCCGCAAAAACAGTTGGTGGTTCCAACTAAGTACCGGGAGAAGCTCTTAAGCTTAGCCCATGATCATCCCAGTGGCCATGCTGGGGTGAACAGAACCAAGGACTGGTTGGGGAAGTCCTTCCACTGGGAGGGGATGGGCAAGGATGTTGCCAATTATGTCCGGTCTTGTGAGGTATGCCAAAGAGTGGGAAAGCCTCAAGACCAGGTCAAGGCCCCTCTCCAGCCACTCCCCATAATTGAGGTCCCATTTCAGCGAGTAGCTGTGGATATTCTGGCCCTTTCCCAAAAAAGACGGTGGCGTGGAAGAGGTGAACCTCTCAACCACTCTGGAACGTCTGCAGCGGCAGCAAATCAAGGAGCTGTGCACTAGCTTCGCCCCATTGTTCTCAGCCACCCCAGGACGGACTGAACGGGCATACCACTCCATTGATACAGGTAATGCTCACCCAATCAGAACCCCACCCTACCGAGTGTCTCCTCATGCCCAAGCTGCTATAGAACGGGAAATCCAGAACATGCTACAGATGGGTATAATCCGCTCATCTACCAGTGCATGGGCATCTCCAGTGGTTCTGGTACCCAAACCAGATGGGGAAATACGCTTTTGCGTGGACTACCGTAAGCTAAATGCTGTAACTCGTCCGGACAACTATCCAATGCCACGTACCGATGAGCTATTGGAGAAGTTGGGACGTGCCCAGTTCATCTCTACAATAGACTTAACCAAGGGTACTGGCAAGTACCGCTAGATGAACCTGCCAAGGAGAGGTCAGCATTCGTCACCCATGCGGGGGTGTATGAATTCAATGTCCTTCCTTTCGGCCTTCGAAATGCACCCGCCACCTTCCAGAGGCTGGTAGATGGTCTACTAGCTGGACTGGGAGAATTTGCAGTTGCCTACCTCGATGATGTGGCCATTTTTTCAGACTCCTGGCCCGAACACATACTACACCTGGAAAAGGTCTTTGAGCGCATCAGGCAGGCCGGACTAACTGTTAAGGCCAAAAAGTGTCAAATAGGCCAAAACAGAGTGACTTACCTGGGGCACCAGGTGGGTCGAGGAACCATAAACCCCCTACAGGCCAAGGTGGATGCTATCCAAAAGTGGCCTGTCCCACGGTCCAAGAAGCAGGTCCAATCCTTCTTAGGCTTGGCCGGATACTACAGGCGATTTGTACCACACTACAGCCAAATCGCTGCCCCACTCACCGACCTGACCAAAAAGACCCAGCCAAATGCAGTTAAGTGGACTAATGAGTGTCAAAAGGCCTTACCCAACTTAAGGCAACGCTCATGTCTGACCCTGTGCTCAGGGCCCCGGACTTTGACAAGCCATTCCTAGTAACCACAGATGCATCTGAGCGTGGTATAGGAGCGGTGCTCATGCAGGAAGCAACAGATCACAACTTCCATCCTGTCGTGTTTCTCAGCAAGAAACTGTCTGAGAGGGAAAGTCACTGGTCAGTCAGTGAAAAGGAATGCTATGCCATTGTGTACGCCCTGGAAAAGCTACGCCCATATGTTTGGGGACGGCGGTTCCAACTACAAACTGACCATGCTGCACTAAAGTGGCTTCATACTGCCAAGGGGAACAACAAGAAACTTCTTCGTTGGAGTTTAGCTCTCCAAGATTTTGATTTTGAAATTCAACACATCACAGGAGCTTCTAATAAAGTTGCTGATGCACTCTCCCGTGAGAGTTTCCCAGAATTCAGTAGTTAAAAAGTGTTCTTAAATGTAGAAGTCTGTTAGTTATATACTTAGGAGTATATGTAAAGGTGTATGTGTTGTATTAATCTGTTTATTTTCAAGTTCTAGAAGGAAATCGCCGCCAGTGAGCTTCCCCACTGTCTGCAATTTGGGGGGGCGTGTCATAAACAGATAGCTAAGGGTTAATGTCTCTTTCACCTGAAGCACCTGACCAGAGGACCAATCAGGAAACCGGATTTTTTCAACTTTGGGTGGAGGGAATTGAGTGTCTAAGGTCTTTGTTTCTGGCTGCCTGCCTTCTCTGAGCTTTGGAGAAGTACTTTCTACCTTCTAGTCTTCTGTTTCTAAGTATAAGAACAAAGAGATCAGATAGTAAGTTCTATGGTTTTCTTTTCTTTGGTATTTGCATGAATATAAGTGCTGGAGTGCTTTGATTTGTATTCTTTTGGAATAAGGCTGTTTATTCAATATTCTTTTAAGAAATTGCCCTGTATTGTGTCATCTTAATACAGAGAGACTATTTGTATTTTTCTTTCTTTTTTATATAAAGCTTTCTTTTAAGACCTGTTGGAGTTTTTCCTTACTTCAGGGAAATTGAGTCTGTACTCACCAGGTAATTGGTGGGAGGAAGAAATCAAGGGGAGATTTGTGTGTTGGATTGCTAGCCTGACTTTGCATTCCCTCTGGGGGAATAGGAAAGTACTTTTTGTTTCCAGGACTGGAAGCAGAGAGGGGGAGTCACTCTGTGTAGTTTCACAGAGCTTGTGTCTGTGTATCTCTCCAGGAGCATCTGGAGGGGGGAAGGGAAAAAGGATTATTTCCCTTTGTTGTGAGACTCAAGGGATTTGGGTCTTGGGGTCCCCAGGGAAGGTTTTTCAGAGGGACCAGAGTGCCCCAAAACACTCTAATTTTTTGGGTGGTGGCAGCAGGTACCAGGTCCAGGCTGGTGGCTAAGCTTGGAGGTTTTCATGCTAACCCCCATATTTTGGACGCTAAGGTCCAGAACTGGGACTAAGGTTATTACAGTCCCAACACCAGCTCCACGGCCCAAACCCTGGGGGCCCCAAACCCACCTCCAAGGGCCCAACCCCTGGGGGGACCAACACCAGCTCCATGGCCCCACCCCTGGGGGCCCCAACCCCAATTCCAAGGGCCCAACCCCTGGGGGCCCCAACCCCACCTCCAAGAGCCCAACCCCTGGGGGCCTCAACACCAGCTCCATGGCCC
>NW_026114887.1:0-36953 GCF_025201925.1 Gopherus flavomarginatus | reverse complement strand
ACCCCTGAGCGCCCGAACCATAGCGCCAGGGGCCTAACCCCTGGAGCCCCAACACCAGCTCCAGGGGCCCAACCCCAGAGCTCCCGAACCATAGCTCCATGCAGGAAATGCTCTGTGCATTACCATGCGTGACCACAAGGTGTCACTGTTGCTTCATGCGGGGAAAAGCTCTGTGTATTACCCTGTGTGGCTATAAGGTGTCACTGTTGCTCCATGCGGGGATATGCTCTGTGCATTACCCTATGTGGCCACACGGTGTCACTCTTGCTCCATGCAGCAAATGCTCTGGGCATTACCCTGCATAGCAACACAGTGTGACTGTTGCTCCATGCGTGAAATGCTCTAGGCATTACTGTGATGGAGTGGGGACTGTCTGTGTGGGGGATGGGAGAGCAGGGGGTGACTTTAGCTCAGGGACCCCAACACCAGCTCCAGGGGCCCAAACCCTGAGCGCCCGAAACATAGCTCCAGGGGCCTCACCCCTGGGGGCTCCAACACCAGCTCCAAGGGCCCAATGCCTGAGCGCCCGAACAATACCTCCAGGGTCCTAACCCCTAGGGGACCCAACACCAGCTCCAGGGGCCCAACCCCTGAGCGCCCGAACCATAGCTCTAGGGGCCTAACCCCTGGGGGCCTCCACCCCAGCTCCAAGGGCCCAACCCCTGAGCGCCCGAACCATAGCTCCAGGGGCCTAACCCCCGGGGGCCCCAACCCCAGCTCCAGGGGCCCAACCCCTGGGGCCCTCGACCCCAGCTCCAGGGGCTCAACCCCTGAGCGCCAGAAACATAGCCCCAGGGGCCCAACCCCTGAGCGCCCGAACCATAGCTCCAGGGGCCTAACCCCTGGGGGCCCCAACCACAGCTCCAGGGGCCCAAACCCTGGGGGCCCCACCACCAGCTCCAGGGGCTCAACCTCTGAGCGCCCGATCCATACCTCCTGGGGCCTAATCTCTGGGGCCCCAACACCAGCTCCAGGGGCCAAACCCCTGGGGGCCCCAACACCTGCTCCAGGGTCCCAACCCCTGAGCGCCCGAACCATAGCTCCAGGGGCCTAATCCCTGGGGGCCCAACACCAGCTCCAAGGACCCAACACCTGAGCCCCCGAACAATACCTCCAGGGGCCTAACCCCTGGGGGCCCCAACACCAGCTCCTCGGGCCCTATCCCTGAGTGCCCGAACCATAGCTCCAGGGGCCTAACCACTGGGGGCCTTCACCCCAGCTCCAAGGGCCCAACCCCTGAGCGCCCGAACCATAGCGCCAGGGGCCTAACCCCTGGGGCCCCAACACCAGCGCCAGGGGCCCAACCCCTGGGGGCCTCCACCCCAGCTCCTAGGGCCCAAATCCTGAGAGCCCGAACCATAGCTCCAGGGGCCTAACCCCCAGGGGCCCCAACCCCAGCTCCAGGAGCCCAACCCCTGAGCGCCCAAACCACAGCTCCAGGGGCCTAACCCCTGGGGGCCCCAACCCCAGCCCCAGGAGCCCAACCCATGGGGGCCCCAACACCAGCTCCAGCGGCCCAACCCCTGAGCGCTCGAACCATCGCTCCAGGGGCCCAACCCCTGAGCGCCTGAACCATAGCTCCAGAGCCCTAATCCCTGGGGCCCCAACACCAGCTCCAGGGGCCCAACCCCTGGGGGCCCTAACACCAGCTCCAGGGGCCCAACCCGTGAGCGCCCGAACCATAGCTCCAGGGGATTAACCCCTGGGGGCCCCAACACCAGCTCCAGGGACCCAACCCCTGAGCGCTCGAACAATACCTCCAGGAGCCTAACCCCTGGACGCCCGAACACCAGCTCCAAGGGCCCAACCCCTGAAAGCTCGAACCATAGCTACAGGGGCCTAACCCCTGGGGGCCCCCACCCCAGCTCCAAGGGCCCAAAACCTGAGCGCCCGAACCATAGCTCCAGGGGCCTAACCCCTGGGGCCCCAATACCAGCGCCAGGGGCCCAACCCCCGGGGACCCCAACACCAGTTCCAGGGGCCCAACCCCTGAGAGCCCGAACCATATCTCCAGGGGCCTAACCCCTGGGGCCCCAAGACCAGCTCCAGGGGCCTAGCCCCTGGGGGACCCAGCACCAGTCCAGGGGCCCAACCCCTGAGCGCCCGAAGCATAGCTCAAGGAGCCTAAAACCTCGGGGCCCCAACACCAGCTCCAGGGGCCCAACCCCTGAGCGCCCAAACAATACCTCCAGGGGCCTAACCCCTGTGGGCCCCAACACCAGCTCCAGGGGTCCATCCCCTGAGCGCCCGAACCATAGCTGCAGGGGCCCAACCTCTGGGGGACCCCACCCCAGCTCCAACGGCCCAACCCCTGAGTGCTGGAACAATAGCTCCAGGGGCCTAACCCCTGGGGACCCTAACCCAGCCCCAGGAGCCCAACCCCTGGGGGCCCCAACACCAGGTCCAGGGGCCCAACCCCTGAGCGCCCGAACCATAGCTCCAGGGGCCTAACCCCTGGGGCCCCAACACCAGCTCCAGGGGCCCAACCCCTCAGAGCCCGAACCATAGCTCCAGGGGTCTAACCCCCGGGGGCTCCAACCCTAGCTCCAGGGGTCCAACCCCTGAGCGCCCGAACCATAGCTGCAGGGGCCTAACCCCTGGGGCCCCAACCCCAGCCCCAGGAGCCCAACCCATGGGGGCCCCAACACCAGCTCCAGCGGCCCAACCCCTGAGCGCCCGAACCATCGCTCCAGGGGCCCAACCCCTGAGCGCCTGAACCATAACTCCAGAGGCCTAATCCCTGGGGCCCCAACACCAGCTCCAGGGGCCCAACCCCTGGGGGCCCTAACACCAGCTCCAGGGGCCCAACCCGTGAGCGCCCGAACCATAGCTCCAGGGGATTAACCCCTGGACGCCCGAACACCAGCTCCAAGGGCCCAACCCCTGAACGCTCGAACCATAGCTACAGGGGCCTAACCCCTGGGGGCCCCCACCCCAGCTCCAAGGGCCCAAAACCTGAGCGCCCGAACCATAGCTCCAGGGGCCTAACCCCTGGGGCCCCAATACCAGCGCCAGGGGCCCAACCCCTGGGGACCCCAACACCAGTTCCAGGGGCCCAACCCCTGAGCGCCCGAACCATATCTCCAGGGGCCTAACCCCTGGGGCCCCAAGACCAGCTCCAGGGGCCTAGCCCCTGGGGGACCCAGCACCAGTCCAGGGGCCCAACCCCTGAGCGCCCGAAGCATAGCTCAAGGAGCCTAAAACCTCGGGGCCCCAACACCAGCTCCAGGGGCCCAACCCCTGAGCGCCCAAACAATACCTCCAGGGGCCTAACCCCTGTGGGCCCCAACACCAGCTCCAGGGGTCCAACCCCTGAGCGCCCGAACCATAGCTGCAGGGGCCCAACCTCTGGGGGACCCCACCCCAGCTCCAACGGCCCAACCCCTGAGTGCTGGAACAATAGCTCCAGGGGCCTAACCCCTGGGGACCCTAACCCAGCCCCAGGAGCCCAACCCCTGGGGGCCCCAACACCAGGTCCAGGGGCCCAACCCCTGAGCGCCCGAACCATAGCTCCAGGGGCCTAAGCCCTGGGGCCCCAACACCAGCTCCAGGGGCCCAACCCCTCAGAGCCCGAACCATAGCTCCAGGGGTCTAACCCCCGGGGGCTCCAACCCCAGCTCCAGGGGTCCAACCCCTGAGCGCCCGAACCATAGCTGCAGGAGCCTAACCCCTGGGGGACCCCACCCCAGCTCCAACGGCCCAACCCCTGAGCGCCGGAACCATAGCTCCAGGGGCCTAACCCCTGAGGGCCCCAACCTCAGCCCCACGAGCCCAACCCCTGGGGGCCCCAACACCAGCTCCAGGGGCCCAACCCCTGAGCGCCCGAACCATCGCTCCAGGGGCCAAACCCCTGAGCGCCCGAACCATAGCTCCAGGGGCCTAACCCCCGGGGCCCCAACCACAGCTCCATGGGCCCAACCCCTGGAGGCCCTAACACCAGCCCCAGGGGCCCAACCCCTGAGCGCCCGAACGATACCTCCAGGGGCCTAATCTCTGGGGACCCCAACACCAGCTCCAGGGGTCCAACCCCTGAGCGCCCGAACCATAGCTGCAGGGGCCCAACCTCTGGGGGACCCCACCCCAGCTTCAACGGCCCAACCACTGAGCGCTGGAACAATAGCTCCAGGGGCCTAACCCCTGGGGGCCCTAACGCAGCCCCAGGAGCCCAACCCCTGGGGGCCCCAGCACCAGGTCCAGGGGCCCAACCCCTGAGCGCCCGAACCATAGCTCCAGGGGCCTAACCCCTGGGGCCCCAACACCAGCTCCAGGGGCCCAACCCCTCAGCGCCCGAACCATAGCTCCAAGGGTCTAACACCCAGGGGCTCCAACCCCAGCTCCAGGGGTCCAACCCCTGAGCGCCCGAACCATAGCTGCAGCGGCCTAACCCCTGGGGGACCCCACCCCAGCTCCAACGGCCCAACCCCTGAGCGCCGGAACCATAGCTCCAGGGGCCTAACCCCTGGGGGCCCCAGCCTCAGCCCCAGGAGCCCAACCCCTGGGGGCCCCAACACGAGCTCCAGGGGCCCAACCCCTGTGCGCCCGAACCATCGCTCCAGGGGCCCAACCCTTGAGCGCCCGAACCATAGCTCCAGGGGCCTAACCCCTGGGGCCCCAACACCAGCTGCAGGGGCCCAAACCCTCAGCGCCCGAACCATAGCTCCAGGGGTCTAACGCCCGGGGGCTCCAACCCCAGCTCCAGGGGTCCAACCCCTGAGCGTTCGAACCATAGCTGCAGGGGCCTAACCCCTGGGGGACCCCACCCCAGCTGCAACGGCCCAACCCCTGAGCGCCGGAACCATTGCTCCAGGGGCCTAACCCCTGGGGGCCCCAACCTCAGCCCCAGGAGCCCAACCCCTGGGGGCCCCAACACCAGCTCCAGGGGCCCAACCCCTGAGCGCCCGAACCATCGCTCCAGGGGCCCAACCCCTGAGCGCCCGAACCATAGCTCCAGGGGCCTAACCCCCGGGGACCCAACCACAGCTCCAGGGGCCCAACCCCTAGGGGCCCTAACACCAGCACCAGGGGCCCAACCCCTGAGCGCCCGAACGATACCTCCAGGGGCCTAATCCCTGGGGCCCCAACACCAGCTCCAGGGGTCCAACCCCTGAGCGCCCGAACCATAGCTGAAGGGGCCCAACCTCTGGGGGACCCCACCCCAGCTCCAACGGCCCAACCCCTGAGCGCTGGAACAATAGCTCCAGGGGCCTAACCCCTGGGGGCCCTAACCCAGCCCCAGGAGCCCAACCCCTGGGGGCTCCAACACCAGGTCCAGGGGCCCAACCCCTGAGCGCCCAAACCATAGCTCCAGGGGACTAACCCCTGGGGCCCCAACACCAGCTCCAGGGGCCCAACCCCTCAGCGCCCGAACCATAGGTCCAGGGGTCTAACCCCCGGGGGCTCCAACCCCAGCTCCAGGGATCCAACCCCTGAGCGTCCGAACCATAGCTGCAGGGGCCTAACCCCTGGGGGACCCCACCCCAGCTCCAACGGCCCAACCCCTGAGCGCCGGAACCATAGCTCCAGGGGCCTAACCCCCGGGGCCCCAACCACAGCTCCAGGGGCCCAACCCATGGGGGCCCTAACACCAGCCGCAGGGGCCCAACCCCTGAGCGCCCGAACGATACCTCCAGGGGCCTAATCCCTGGGGGCCCCCACCCCAGCTCCAAGGGCCCAACCCCTGAGTGCCCGAACCATAGCTCCAGGGGCCCAACCCCTGAGCGCCCGAAGCATAGCTCGAGGGGCCTAAAACCTCGGGACCCCAACACCAGCTCCAGGGGCCCAACCCCTGAGCGCCCGAACAATACCTCCAGAGGCCTACCCCCTGTGG
The DNA here is from genome assembly GCF_025201925.1 of Gopherus flavomarginatus. Lineage (NCBI taxonomy): Eukaryota > Metazoa > Chordata > Testudines > Testudinidae > Gopherus > Gopherus flavomarginatus. The sequence continues at coordinate 31,126 of NW_026114887.1, read as the reverse complement.
GCCCCAACACCAGCTCCTGGGGTCCAACCCCTGAGCGCCCGAACCATAGCTGCAGGGGCCGAACCTCTGGGGGACCCCACCCCAGCTCCAACGGCCCAACCCATGAGCGCTGGAACAATAGCTCCAGGGGCCTAAACCCTGGGGGCCCCAACACCAGCTCCAGGGGCCCAACCCCTTGGTTGCCACAACCCCAGCTCCAGGGGCCCAACCCCTGTGGGCCCCAACACCAGCTTCAGGGTTGCAACCCCTGAGCGCCCGAACCATAGCTCCAGGGGCCTAACCCCTGGGGCCCCAACACCAGCGTCAGTGGCCCAACCCCTGAGCGCTCGAACAATACCTCCAGGGGCCTAACCCCTGGGGGCCCCAACACCAGCTCCAGGGGCCCAACCCCTGAGCGCCCGAACCATAGCTCCAGGGGCCTAACTCCTGGGGCCCCAACACCAGCGCTAGTGGCTCAACCCCTGGGGGACCCAACACCAGCTCCAGGGACCCAACCCCTGAACGCCCGAACCATAGCTCCAGGGGCCTAACCCCTGGGGCCCCAAGACCAGCTCCAGGGGTCCAGCCCCTGGGGGCCCCAACACCAGTCCAGGGGACCAACCCCTGAGTGCACGAAGCATAGCTCAAGGGGCCAATAACCTCGGGGCCCCAAAACGAGCTCCAGGGGCCCAACCCCTTAGCGCAAGGACAATACCTAAAGGGGCCTAACCCCTGGGGGCCCGAACACCAACTCCAGGGGTCCAACCCCTGAGCGCCCGAACCATAGCTGCAGGGGCCTAACCCCTGGGGGACCCCACCCCAGCTCCAACGGCCCAACCCCTGAGCGCCGGAACCATAGCTCCAGGGGCCTAACCCCTGGGAGCCCCAACCCCAGCCCTAGGAGCCCAACCCCTGGGGGTTCGAACACCAGCTCCAGGGGCCCAACCCCTGAACGCCCGAACCATAGCTCCAGGGGCCTAACCCCTGGGGCCCCAACACCAGCTCCAGGGGCCCAACCCCTCAGCACCCGAACCATAGCTCCAGGGGTCTAACCCCCGGGGGCTCCAACCCCAGCTACAGGGGTACAACCCCTGAGCGCCCGAACCATAGCTCCAGGGGCCTAAGCCCTGGGGGCCCCAATCCCAGCCCCAGGAGCCCATCCCCTGGGGGCCCCAAGACCAGCTCCTCGGGCCCTACCCCTGAGTACCCGAACCATAGCTCCAGGGGCCTAATCCCTGGGGCCCCAACACCAGCTCCAGGGGCCCAACCCCTGGGGGCTCCAACACCAGCAACAGGGGCCCAACGCCTGAGCGCCCGAACAATAACTCCAGGGGCCTAACCCCTGGGGGCCCCAACACCAGCTCCTCGGGCCCTACCCCTGAGTGCCCGAACCATAGCTCCAGGGGCCTAACCAGTGGGGGCCCCCACCCCAGCTCCAAGGGCCCAACCCCTGAGCGCCCGAACCATAGCGCCAGGGGCCTAACCCCTGGGGCCCCAACACCAGCTCCAGGGGCCCAGCCCCTGGGGGCCCGAACACCAGTCCAGGGGCCCAACCCCTGAGCGCCCGAAGCATAGCTCGAGGGGCCTAACCCCTCGGGGCCCCAACACCAGCTATAGGGGCCCAAACCCTGAGCGCCGGAACAATACCTCCAGGGGCCTAACCCCTGTGGGCCCCAACACCAGCTCCTCGGGCCCTACCCCTGAGTGCCCGAACCATAGCTCCAGGGGCCTAACCAGTGGGGACCCCCACCCCAGCTCCAAGGGCCCAACCCCTGAGCGCCCGAACCATAGCGCCAGGGGCCTAACCCCTGGGGCCCCAACACCAGCTCCAGGGGCCCAGCCCCTGGGGGCCCGAACACCAGTCCAGGGGCCCAACCCCTGAGCGCCCGAAGCATAGCTCGAGGGGCCTAACCCCTCGGGGCCCCAACACCAGCTATAGGGGCCCAACCCCTGAGCGCCGGAACAATACCTCCAGGGGCCTAACCCCTGTGGGCCCCAACACCAGCTCCAGGGGTCCAACCCCTGCGGACCCCAACACCAGCTCCAGGAGCCCAACCCCTGAGAGCCCGAACCATAGCTCCAGGGGTATAACCCCCGTGGGCTCCAACCCGAGCTAAAGGGGCCGAACCCCTGGGAGTCCCAACACCAGTTCAAGGATCCCAACCCCTGAGCCCCCGAACCATAGCTCAAGCGGCCTAACCCCCGGGGCCCCAACCACAGCTCCAGGGGCCCAACCCCTGCGGACCCCAACACCAGCTCCAGGAGCCCAACCCCTGAGAGCCCGAACCATAGCTCCAGGGGCCTAATCCCTGGGGGCCTCAACACCAGCTCCAAGGGCCCAACCCCTGAGCGCCCGAAACATAGCTCCAGGGGCCTAACCCCTGGGGGCCCCCACCCCAGCTCCAAGGGCCCAACCCCTGAGTCCCCGAATCATAGCTCCAGGGACCGAACCCCTGAGCGCCCGAACAATAGCTCCAGGGGCCTAAACCCTCTGGCCCCAACACCAGCTCCATGGCCCTAACCCCTCGGGGCCCCAACACCAGCTCCAGGGGCCCAACCCCTGGGGGCCCCAACACCAGCTCCAGGGGCCCAACCCCTGAGCGCCCGAACCATAGCTCCAGGGGCCTAACCCCTGTGGACCCGAACCCCAGCTCCAGGGGCCCAACCCCTGGGGGCCCCAACACCAACTCCAGCGGCCCAACCCCTGGGGGCCCCAACACCAGTCCAGGGGCCCAACCCCTGAGCGCCCGAAGCATAGCTCGAGGGGCCTAAAACCTCGGGACCCCAACACCAGCTCCAGGGGCCCAACCCCTGAGCACCCGAACAATACCTCCAGAGGCCTACCCCCTGTGGGCCCCAACACCAGCTCCAGGGGTCCAACCCCTGAGCGCCCGAACCATAGCTGCAGGGGCCGAACCTCTGGGGGACCCCACCCCAGATCCAACGGCCCAACCCCTGAGCGCTGGAACAATAGCTCCAGGGGCCTAAACCCTGGGGACCCCAACACCAGCTCCAGGGGCCCAACCCCTTGGTTGCCCCAACCCCAGCTCCAGGGGCCCAACCCCTGTGTGCCCCAACACCAGCTTCAGGGTTGCAACCCCTGAGCGCCCGAACCATAGCTCCAGGGGCCTAACCCCTGGGGCCCCAACACCAGCTCCAGGGGTCCAACCCCTGAGCGCTCGAACAATACCTCCAGGGGCCTAACCCCTGGCGGCCCCAACACCAGCTCCAGGGGTCCAACCCCTGAGCGCTCGAACCATAGCTACAGGGGCCTAACCCCTGGGGGCCCCCCCCCAGCTCCAAGGGCCCAAAACCTGAGCGCCAGAACCATAGCTCCAGGGGCCTAACTCCTGCGGCCCCAACACCAGCGCTAGTGGCCCAACCCCTGGGGGACCCAACACCAGCTCCAGGGACCCAACCCCTGAACGCCCGAACCATAGCTCCAGGGGCCTAACCCTTGGGGCCCCAAGACTAGCTCCAGGGGCCCAGCCCCTGGGGGCCCCAACACCAGTCCAGGGGCCCAACCCCTGAGCGCCCGAAGCATAGCTCAAGGGGCCAAAAACCTCGGGGCCCCAACACCAGCTCCAGGGGCCCAACCCCTGAGCGTAAGAATAATACCTAAGGGGCCTAACCCCTGGGGGCCCGAACACCAACTCCAGGGGTCCAACCCCTGAGCGCCGGAACCATAGCTCCAGCGGCCTAACCCCTGGGAGCCCCAACCCCAGCCCTAGGAGCCCAACCCCTGGGGGTCCCAACACCAGCTCCAGGGGCCCAACCCCTGAACGCCCGAACCATAGCTCCAGGGGCCTAACCCCTGGCGCCCCAACACCAGCTCCAGGGGCCCAACCCCTCAGCACCCGAACCATAGCTCCAGCGGTCTAACCCCCGGGGGCCCCAACACCAGCTCCAGGGGCTCAACCCCTGAGCGCCCGAAACACAGCCCCAGGGGCCCAACCCCTGAGCGCCCGAACCATAGCTCCAGGGGCCTAACCCCTGGGGGCCCCAACCCCAGCCTCAGGAACCCATCCCCTGGGGGCCCCAAGACCAGCTCCTCGGGCTCTACCCCTGAGTACCCGAACCATAGCTCCAGGGGCCTAATCCCTGGGGCCCCAACACCAGCTCCAGGGGCCCAACCCCTGGGGGCTCCAACACCAGCAACAGGGGCCCAACGCCTGAGCGCCCGAACAATAACTCCAGGGGCCTAACCCCCGGGGGCCCCAACACCAGCTCCTCGGGCCCTACCCCTGAGTGCCCGAACCATAGCTCCAGGGGCCTAACCAGTAGGGGCCCCCACCCCACCTCCAAGGGCCCAACCCCTGAGCGCCCGAACCATAGCGCCAGGGGCCCAGCCCCTGGGGGCCCGAACACCAGTCCACGGGCCCAACCCCTGAGCGCCCGAAGCATAGCTCGAGGGGCCTAACCCCTCGGGGCCCCAACACCAGCTCCAGGGGTCCAACCGCTGCGGACCCCGACACCAGCTCCAGGAGCCCAACCCCTGAGAGCCCGAACCATAGCTCCAGGGGTATAACCCCCGTGGGCTCCAACCCGAGCTAAAGGGGCCAAACCCCTGGGAGTCCCAACACCAGTTCAAGGATCCCAACCCCTGAGCCCCCGAACAATAGCTCCAGGGGCCTAACCCCCGGGGCCCCAACCACAGCTCCAGGGAGCCCCAACCCAAGCTTCAGGGGCTCAACCCCTTGGTTGCCCCAACACCAGCTCCAAGGGCCCAACCCCTGAGCGCCCGAACCATAGCTCCAGGGGCTTAACCCCCGGGGGCCCCAACCCCAGCTCCAGGGGCCCAACCCCTGTGGGCCCCAACACCAGTTTCAGGGTTGCAACCCCAGAGCGCCCGAACCATAGCTCCAGGGGCCTAACCCCTGGGGCCCCAACACCAGCTCCAGGGGCCCAACCCCTGAGCGCTCGAACCATAGCTACAGGGGCCTAACCCCTGGGGACCCCACCCCAGCTCCAAGAGACCAAAACCTGAGCGCCCGAACCACAGCTCCAGGGGCCTAACTCCTGGGGCCCCAACACCAGCGCCAGTGGCCCAACCCCTGGGGGACCCAACACGAGCTCCAGGGCCCCAACCCCTGAACGCCCGAACCATAGCTCCAGGGGCCTAACCCCTGGGGCCCCAAGACCAGCTCCAGGGGCCCAGCCCCTGGGGGCCCCAACACCAGTCCAGGTGCCCAACCCCTGAGCGCCCGAAGCATAGCTCAAGGGGCCAAAAGCCTCGGGGCCACAACACCAGCTCCAGGGGCCCACCCCCTGAGCGCAAGAACAATACCTCCAGGGTCCCAACCCCTGGGGGCTCCAACACCAGCAACAGGGGCCCAACGCCTGAGCGCCCTAACAATAACTCCAGGGGCCTAACCCCTGGAGGCCCCAACACCAGCTACTTGGGCCCTACCCCTGAGTGCCCGAACCATAGCTCCAGGGGCCTAACCAGTGGGGGCCCCCACCCCAGCTCCAAGGGCCCAACCCCTGAGCGCCCGAACCATAGCGCCAGGGGCCTAACCCCTGGGGCCCCAACACCAGCTCCAGAGGCCCAGCCCCTGGGGACCCGAACACCAGTCCAGGGGCCCAACCCCTTAGCGCCCGAAGCATAGCTCGAGGGGCCTAACCCCTCGGGGCCCCAACACCAGCTATAGGGGCCCAACCCCTGAGCGCCGGAACAATACCTCCAGGGGCCTAACCCCTCTGGGCCCCAACACCAGCTCCAGGGGTCCAACCACTGCGGACCCCAACACCAGCTCCAGGAGCCCAACCCCTGAGAGCCGGAACCATAGCTCCAGGGGTATAACCCCCGTGGGCTCCAACCCGAGCTAAAGGGGCCGAACCCCTGGGAGTCCCAACACCAGTTCAAGGATCCCAACCCCTGAGCCCCCGAACCATAGCTCCAGGGGCCGAACCCCCGGGGCCCCAACCACAGCTCCAGGGGCCCAACCCCTGCGGACCCCAACACCAGCTCCAGGAGCCCAACCCCTGAGAGCCCGAACCATAGCTCCAGGGGCCTAATCCCTGGGGGCCTCAACACCAGCTCCAAAGGCCCAACCCCTGAGCGCCCGAACCATAGCTCCAGGGGCCTAACCCCTGGGGGCCCCCACCCCAGCTCCAAGGGCCCAACCCCTGAGCGCCCGAACCATAGCTCCAGAGGCCGAACCCCTGAGCGCCCGAACCATAGCTCCAGGGGCCTAAACCCTCTGGCCCCAACACCAGCTCCATGGCCCTAACCCCTCGCGTCCCCAACACCAGCTCCAGGGGCCAAACCCCTGGGGGCCCCAACACCAGCTCCAGGGGCCCAACCCCTGAGCGCCCGAACCATAGCTCCAGGGGCCTAACCCCTGTGGACCCGAACCCCAGCTCCAGGGGCCCAACCCCTGGGGGCCCCAACACCAGCTCCAGGGGCCCAACCCCTGGGGGCCCCAACATCACTCCAGGGGCCCAACCCCTGAGCGCCCGAAGCATAGCTCGAGGGGCCTAAAACCTCGGGACCCCAACACCAGCTCCAGGGGCCCAACCCCTGAGCGCCCGAACAATACCTCCAGAGGCCTACCCAATGTGGGCCCCAACACCAGCTCCAGGGGTCCAACCGCTGAGCGCTGGAACAATAGCTCCAGGGGCCTAAACCCTGGGGGCCCCAACACCAGCTCCAGGGGCCCAACCCCTTGGTTGCCCCAACCCCAGCTCCAGGGGCCCAACCCCTGTGGGCCCCAACACCAGCTTCAGGGTTGCAACCCCTGAGCGCCCGAACCATAGCTCCAGGGGCCTAACCCCTGGGGCCCCAACACCAGCTTCAGGGGCCCAACCCCTGAGCGCTCGAACAATACCTCCAGGGGCCTAACCCCTGGGGGCCCCAACACCAGCTCCAGGGGCCCAACCCCTGAGTGCCCGAACCACAGCTACAGGGGCCTAACCCCTGGGGGCCCCCCCCCAGCTCCAAGGGCCCAAAACCTGAGCGCCCGAACCATAGCTCCAGGGGCCTAGCCCCTGGGGGCCCGAACACCAGTCCAGGGGCCCAACCCCTGAGCGCCAGAAGCATAGCTCGAGGGGCCTAACCCCTCGGGGCCCCAACACCAGCTATAGGGGCCCAACCCCTGAGCGCCGGAACAATAAATCCAGGGGCCTAACCCCTGTGGGCCCCAACACCAGCTCCAGGGGTCCAACCCCTGCGGACCCCAACACCAGCTCCAGGAGCCCAACCCCTGAGAGCCCGAAGCATAGCTCCAGGGGTATAACCCCCGTGGGCTCCAACCCGAGCTAAAGGGGCCAAACCCCTGGGAGTCCCAACACCACTTCAAGGATCCCAACCCCTGAGCCCCCGAACCATAGCTCCAGGGGCCTAACCCCCGGGGTCCCAACCACAGCTCCAGGGGCCCTACCCCTGCGGACCCCAACACCAGCTCCAGGAGCCCAACCCCTGAGAGCCCGAACCATAGCTCCAGGTGCCTAATCCCTGGGGGCCTCAACACCAGCTCCAAGGGCCCAACCCCTGAGCGCCCGAACCATAGCTCCAGGGGCCTAACCCCTGGGGGCCCCCACCCCAGCTCCAAGGGCCCAACCCCTGAGCGCCCGAACCATAGCTCCAGGGGCCGAACCCCTGAGCGCCCGAACCATAGCTCCAGGGGCCTAAACCCTCTGGCCCCAACACCAGCTCCATGGCCCTAACCCCTCGGGTCCCCAACACCAGCTCCAGGGGCCAAACCCCTGGGGCCCCAACACCAGCTCCAGGGGCCCAACCCCTGAGCGCCCGAACCATAGCTCCAGGGGCCTAATCCCTGGGGACCCGAACCCCAGCTCCAGGGGCCCAACCCCTGGGGGTCCCAACACCAGATCCAGGGGCCCAACCCCTGGGGGCCCCAACACCAGCTCCAGGGGCCCAACCGCTGAGCGCCCAAACCAAAGCTCCAGGGGCCTAACCCCTGGGAGCCCCAACCCAAGCTTCAGGGGCTCAACCCCTTGGTTGCCCCAACACCAGCTCCAGGGGCCCAACCCCTGAGCGCCCGAACCATAGCTCCAGGGGCTTAACCCCCGGGGGCCCCAACCCCAGCTCCAGGGGCCCAACCCCTGTGGGCCCCAACACCAGCTTCAGGGATGCAACCCCAGAGCGCCCGAACCATAGCTACAGGGGCCTAACCCCTGGGGCCCCAACACCAGCTTCAGGGGCCCAACCCCTGAGCGCTCGAACAATACCTCCAGGGGCCTAACCCCTGGGGGCCCCAACACCAGCTCCAGGGGCCCAACCCCTGAGCGCTCGAACCATAGCTACAGGGGCCTAACCCCTGGGGCCCCCCCCCAGCTCCAAGGGCCGAAAACCTGAGCGCCAGAACCATAGCTCCAGGGGCCTAACTCCTGGGGCCCCAACACCAGCGCTAGTGGCTCAACCCCTGGGGGACCCAACACCAGCTCCAGGGACCCAACCGCTGAACGCCCGAAGCATAGCTCCAGGGGCCTAACCCCTGGGGCCCCAAGACCAGCTCCAGGGGTCCAGCCCCTGGGGGCCCCAACACCAGTCCAGGGGACCAACCCCTGAGTGCCCGAAGCATAGCTCAAGGGTCCAAAAACCTCGGGGCCCCAACACCAGCTCCAGGGGCCCAACCCCTGAGCTCAAGGACAATACCTAAAGGGGCCTAACCCCTGGGGGCCCGAACACCAACTCCAGGGGTCCAACCCCTGAGCGCCCGAACCATAGCTGCAGGGGCCTAACCCCTGGGGGACCCCACCCCACCTCCAACGACCCAACCCCTGAGCGCCGGAACCATAGCTCCAGGGGCCTAACCCCTGAGAGCCGGAACCATAGCTCCAGGGGTATAACCCCCGTGGGCTCCAACCCGAGCTAAAGGGGCCGAACCCCTGGGAGTCCCAACACCAGTTCAAGGATCCCAACCCCTGAGCCCCCGAACCATAGCTCCAGGGGCCTAACCCCCGGGGCCCCAACCACAGCTCCAGGGGCCCAACCCCTGCGGACCCCAACACCAGCTCCAGGAGCCCAACCCCTGAGAGCCCGAACCATAGCTCCAGGGGCCTAATCCCTGGGGGCCTCAACACCAGCTCCAAGGGCCCAACCCCTGAGCGCCCGAACCATAGCTCCAGGGGCCTAACCCCTGGGGGCCCCCACCCCAGCTCCAAGGGCCCAACCCCTGAGCGCCCGAACCATAGCTCCAGGGGCCGAACCCCTGAGCGCCCGAACCATAGCTCCAGGGGCCTAAACCCTCTGGCCCCAACACCAGCTCCATGGCCCTAACCCCTCGGGTCCCCAACACCAGCTCCAGCGGCCAAACCCCTGGGGGCCCCAACACCAGCTCCAGGGGCCCAACCCCTGAGCGCCCGAACCATAGCTCCAGGGGCCTAACCCCTGTGGACCCGAACCCCAGCTCCAAGGGCCCAACCCCTGGGGGCCCCAACACCAGCTCCAGGGGCCCAACCCCTGGGGGCCCCAACATCACTCCAGGGGCCCAACCCCTGAGCGCCCGAAGCATAGCTCGAGGGGCCTAAAACCTCGGGACCCCAACACCAGCTCCAGGGGCCCAACCCCTGAGCGCCCGAACAATACCTCCAGAGGCCTACCCCCTGTGGGCCCCAACACCAGCTCCAGGGGTCCAACCCCTGAGCGCCCGAACCATAGCTGCACGGGCCGAACCTCTGGGGGACCCCACCCCAGCTCCAACGGCCCAACCCCTGAGCGCTGGAACAATAGCTCCAGGGGCCTAAACCCTGGGGGCCCCAACACCAGCTCCAGGGGCCCAACCCCTTGGTTGCCCCAACCCCAGCTCCAGGGGCCCAACCCCTGTGGGCCCCAACACCAGCTTCAGGGTTGCAACCCCTGAGCGCCCGAACCATAGCTCCAGGGGCCTAACCCCTGGGGCCCCAACACCAGCTTCAGGGGCCCAACCCCTGAGCGCTCGAACAATACCTCCAGGGGCCTAACCCCTGGGGGCCCCAACACCAGCTCCAGGGGCCCAACCCCTGAGTGCCCGAACCACAGCTAGAGGGGCCTAACCCCTGGGGGCCCCCCCCAGCTCCAAGGGCCCAAAACCTGAGCGCCCGAACCATAGCTCCAGGGGCCTAGCCCCTGGGGGCCCGAACACCAGTCCAGGGGCCCAACCCCTGAGCGCCGGAACAATACCTCCAGGGGCCTAACCCCTGTGGGCCCCAAAACCAGCTCCAGGGGTCCAACCCCTGCGGACCCCAACACCAGCTCCAGGAGCCCAACCCCTGAGAGCCCGAACCATAGCTCCAGGGGTATAACCCCCGTGGGCTCCAACCCGAGCTAAAGGGGCCAAACCCCTGGGAGTCCCAACACCACTTCAAGGATCCCAACCCCTGAGCCCCCGAACCATAGCTCCAGGGGCCTAACCCCCGGGGCCCCAACCACAGCTCCAGGGGCCCTACCCCTGCGGACCCCAACACCAGCTCCAGGAGCCCAACCCCTGAGAGCCCGAACCATAGCTCCAGGTGCCTAATCCCTGGGGGCCTCAACACCAGCTCCAAGGGCCTAACCACTGAGCGCCCGAACGATAGCTCCAGTGGCCGAACCCCTGAGCGCCCGAACCATAGCTCCAGGGGCCTAAACCCTCTGGCCCCAACACCAGCTCCATGGCCCTAACCCCTCGGGTCCCCAACACCAGCTCCAGGGGCCAAACCCCTGGGGGCCCCAACACCAGCTCCAGGGGCCCAACCCCTGAGCGCCCGAACCATAGCTCCAGGGGCCTAACCCCTGGGGACCCGAACCCCAGCTCCAGGGGCCCAACCCCTGGGGGTCCCAACACCAGATCCAGGGGCCCAACCCCTGGGGGCCCCAACACCAGCTCCAGGGGCCCAACCGCTGAGCGCCCGAACCAAAGCTCCAGGGGCCTAACCCCTGGGAGCCCCAACCCAAGCTTCAGGGGCTCAACCCCTTGGTTGCCCCAACACCAGCTCCAGGGGCCCAACCCCTGAGCGCCCGAACCATAGCTCCAGGGGCTTAACCCCCGGGGGCCCCAACCCCAGCTCCAGGGGCCCAACCCCTGTGGGCCCCAACACCAGCTTCAGGGTTGCAACCCCAGAGCGCCCGAACCATAGCTCCAGGGGCCTAACCCCTGGGGCCCCAACACCAGCTTCAGGGGCCCAACCCCTGAGCGCTCGAACAATACCTCCAGGGGCCTAAACCCTGGGGGCCCCAACACCAGCTCCAGGGGCCCAACCCCTGAGCGCTCGAACCATAGCTACAGGGGCCTAACCCCTGGGGGCCCCCCCCCAGCTCCAAGGGCCCAAAACCTGAGCGCCAGAACCATAGCTCCAGGGGCCTAACTCCTGGGGCCCCAACACCAGCGCTAGTGGCTCAATCCCTGGGGGACCCAACACCAGCTCCAGGGACCCAACCGCTGAACGCCCGAACCATAGCTCCAGGGGCCTAACCCCTGGGGCCCCAAGACCAGCTCCAGGGGTCCAGCCCCTGGGGGCCCCAACACCAGTCCAGGGGACCAACCCCTGAGTGCCCGAAGCATAGCTCAAGGGTCCAAAAACCTCGGGGCCCCAACACCAGCTCCAGGGGCACAACCCCTGAGCGCAAGGACAATACCTAAAGGGGCCTAACCCCTGGGGGCCCGAACACCAACTCCAGGGGTCCAACCCCTGAGCGCCCGAACCATAGCTGCAGGGGCCTAACCCCTGGGGGACCCCACCCCAGCTCCAACGACCCAACCCCTGAGCGCCGGAACCATAGCTCCAGGGGCCTAACCCCTGGGAGCCCCAACCCCAGCCCTAGGAGCCCAACCCCTGGGGGTTCCAACACCAGCTCCAGGGGCCCAACCCCTGAACGCCCGAACCATAGCTCCAGGGGCCTAACCCCTGGGGCCCCAACACCAGCTCCAGGGGCCCAACCCCTCAGCACCCGAACCATAGCTCCAGGGGTCTAACCCCCGGGGGCTCCAACCCCAGCTACAGGGGTCCAACCCCTGAGCGCCCGAACCATAGCTCCAGGGGCCTAAGCCCTGGGGGCCCCAACCCCAGCCCCAGGAGCCCATCCCCTGGGGGCCCCAAGACCAGCTCCTCGGGCCCTACCCCTGAGTACCCGAACCATAGCTCCAGGGGCCTAATCCCTGGGGCCCCAACACCAGCTCCAGGGGCCCAACCCCTGGGGGCTCCAACACCAGCAACAGGGGCCCAACGCCTGAGCGCCCGAACAATAACTCCAGGGGCCTAACCCCTGGGGGCCCCAACGCCAGCTCCTCGGGCCCTACCCCTGAGTGCCCGAACCATAGCTCCAGGGGCCTAACCAGTGGGGGCCCCCACCCCAGCTCCAAGGGCCCAACCCCTGAGCGCCCGAATCATAGCGCCAGGGGCCTAACCCCTGGGGCCCCAACACCAGGTCCAGGGGCCCAGCCCCTGGTTGCCCGAACACCAGTCCAGGGGCCCAACCCCTGAGCGCCCGAAGCATAGCTCGAGGGGCCTAACCCCTCGAGGCCCCAACACCAGCTATAGGGGCCCAACCCCTGAGCGCCGGAACAATACCTCCAGGGGCCTAACCCCTGTGGGCCCCAACACCAGCTCCAGGGGCCCAACCCCTGCGGACCCCAACACCAGCTCCAGGAGCCCAACCCCTGAGAGCCGGAACCATAGCTCCAGGGGAATAACCCCCCTGGGCTCCAACCCGAGCTAAAGGGGCCGAACCCCTGGGAGTCCCAACACCAGTTCAAGGATCCCAACCCCTGAGCCCCCGAACCATAGCTCCAGGGGCCTAACCCCCGGGGCCCCAACCACAGCTCCAGGGGCCCAACCCCTGCGGACCCCAACACCAGCTCCAGGAGCCCAACCCCTGAGAGCCCGAACCATAGCTCCAGGGGCCTAATCCCTGGGGGCCTCAACACCAGCTCCAAGGGCCCAACCCCTGAGCGCCCGAACCATAGCTCCAGGGGCCTAAACCCTGGGGGCCCCCACCCCAGCTCCAAGGGCCCAACCCCTGAGTGCCCGAACCATAGCTCCAGGGACCGAACCCCTGAGCGCCCGAACCATAGCTCCAGGGGCCTAAACCCTCTGGCCCCAACACCAGCTCCAGGGGCCCAACCCCTGGGGGCCCCAACACCAGCTCCAGGGACCCAACCCCTGAGCGCCCGAACCATAGCTCCAGGGGCCTAACCCCTGTGGACCCGAACCCCAGCTCCAGGGGCCCAACCCCTGGGGGCCCCAACACCATCTCCAGGGGCCCAACCCCTGGGGGCCCCAACACCAGTCCAGGGGCCCAACCCCTGAGCGCCCGAAGCATAGCTCGAGGGGCCTAAAACCTCGGGACCCCAACACCAGCTCCAGGGGCCCAACCCCTGAGCGCCCGAACAATACCTCCAGAGGCCTACCCCCTGTGGGCCCCAACACCAGCTCCAGGGGTCCAACCCCTGAGCGCCCGAACCATAGCTGCAGGGGCCGAACCTCTCGGGGACCCCACCCCAGCTCCAACGGCCGAACCCCTGAGCGCTGGAACAATAGCTCCAGGGGCCTAAACCCTGGGGGCCCCAACACCAGCTCCAGGGGCCCAACCCCTTGGTTGCCCCAACCCCAGCTCCAGGGGCCCAACCCCTGTGGGCCCCAACACCAGCTTCAGGGTTGCAACCCCTGAGCGCCCGAACCATAGCTCCAGGGGCCTAACCCCTGGGGCCCCAACACCAGCTTCAGGGGCCCAACCCCTGAGCACTCGAACAATACCTCCAGGGGCCTAACCCCTGGGGGCCCCAACACCAGCTCCAGGGGCCCAACCCCTGAGCGCTCGAGCCATAGCTACAGGGGCCTAACCCCTGGGGGCCCCCCCCCAGCTCCAAGGGCCCAAAACCTGAGCGCCAGAACCATAGCTCCAGGGGCCTAACTCCTGGGGCCCCAACACCAGCGCTAGTGGCTCAACCCCTGGGGGACCCAACACCAGCTCCAGGGACCCAACCCCTGAACGCCCGAACCATAGCTCCAGGGGCCTAACCCCTGGGGCCCCAAGACTAGCTCCAGGGGCCCAGCCCCTGGGGGCCCCAACACCAGTCCAGGGGCCCAACCCCTGAGCGCCCGAAGCATAGCTAAAGGGGCCAAAAACCTCGGGGCCCCAACACCAGCTCCAGGGGCCCAACCCCTGAGCGTAAGGACAATACCTAAGGGGCCTAACCCCTGGGGGCCCGAACACCAACTCCAGGAGTCCAACCCCTGAGCGCCCGAACCATAGCTGCAGGGGCCAAACCCCTGCGGGACCCCACCCCAGCTCCAACGGCCCAACCCCTGAGCGCCGGAACCATAGCTCCAGGGGCCTAACCCCTGGGAGCCCCAACCCCAGCCCTAGGAGCCCAACCCCTGGGGGTCCCAACACCAGCTCCAGGGGCCCAACCCCTGAACGCCCGAACCATAGCTCCAGGGGCCTAACCCCTGGGGCCCCAACACCAGCTCCAGGGGCCCAACCCCTCAGCACCCGAACCATAGATCCAGCGGTCTAACCCCCGGGGGCTCCAACCCCAACTCCAGGGGTCCAACCCCTGAGCGCCCGAACCATAGCTCCAGGGGCCTAACCCCTGGGGGCCCCAACCCCAGCCTCAGGAACCCATCCCCTGGGGGCCCCAAGACCAGCTCCTCGGGCCCTACCCCTGAGTACCCGAACCATAGCTCCAGGGGCCTAATCCCTGGGGCCCCAACACCAGCTCCAGGGGCCCAACCCCTGGGGGCTCCAACACCAGCAACAGGGGCCCAACGCCTGAGCGCCCGAACAATAACTCCAGGGGCCTAACCCCCGGGGGCCCCAACACCAGCTCCTCGGGCCCTACCCCTGAGTGCCCGAACCATAGCTCCAGGGGCCTAACCAGTGGGGACCCCACCCTAGCTCCAAGGGCCCAACCCCTGAGCGCCCGAACCATAGCGCCAGGGGCCCAGCCCCTGGGGGCCCGAACACCAGTCCAGGGGCCCAACCCCTGAGCGCCCGAAGCATAGCTCGAGGGGCCTAACCCCTCGGGGCCCCAACACCAGCTATAGGGGCCCAACCCCTGAGCGCCGGAACAATACCTCCAGGGGCCTAACCCCTGTGGGCCCCAACACCAGCTCCAGGGGTCCAACCCCTGCGGACCCCAACAACAGCTCCAGGAGCCCAACCCCTGAGAGCCCGAACCATAGCTCCAGGGGTATAACCCCCGTGGGCTCCAACCCGAGCTAAAGGGGCCAAACCCCTGGGAGTCCCAACACCAGTTCAAGGATCCCAACCCCTGAGCCCCCGAACCATAGCTCCAGGGGCCTAACCCCCGGGGCCCCAACCACAGCTCCAGGGGCCCAACCCCTGCGGACCCCAACACCAGCTCCAGGAGCCCAACCCCTGAGAGCCCGAACCATAGCTCCAGAGGCCTAATCCCTGGGGGCCTCAACACCAGCTCCAAGGGCCCAACCCCTGAGCGCCCGAAACATAGCTCCAGGGGCCTAACCCCTGGGGGCCCCCACCCCAGCTCCAAGGGCCCAACCTCTGAGCGCCCGAACCATAGCTCCAGGGGCCGAACCCCTGAGCGCCCGAACCATAGTTCCAGGGGCCTAAACCCTCTGGCCCCAACACCAGCTCCATGGCCCTAACCCCTCGGGGCCCCAACACCAGCTCCAGGGGCCAAACCCCTGGGGGCCCCAACACCAGCTCCAGGGGCCCAACCCCTGAGCGCCCGAACCATAGCTCCAGGGGCCTAACCCCTGGGGACCCGAATCCCAGCTCCAGGGGCCCAACCCCTGGGGGTCCCAACACCAGATCCAGGGGCCCAACCCCTGGGGGCCCCAACACCAGCTCCAGGGGCCCAACCGCTGAGCGCCCGAACCAAAGCTCCAGGGGCCTAACCCCTGGGAGCCCCAACCCAAGCTTCAGGGGCTCAACCCCTTGGTTGCCCCAACACCAGCTCCAGGGGCCCAACCCCTGAGCGCCCGAACCATAGCTCCAGGGGCTTAACCCCCGGGGGCCCCAACCCCAGCTCCAGGGGCCCAACCCCTGTGGGCCCCAACACCAGCTTCAGGGTTTCAACCCCAGAGCGCCCGAACCATAGCTCCAGGGACCTAACCCCTGGGACCCCAACACCAGCTTCAGGGGCCCAACCCCTGAGCGCTCAAACAATACCTCCAGAGGCCTAACCCCTGGGGGCCCCAACACCAGCTCCAGGGGCCCAACCCCTGAGCGCTCGAACCATAGCTACAGGGGACTAACCCCTGGGGACCCCACCCCAGCTCCAAGAGCCCAAAACCTGAGCGCCCGAACCATAGCTCCAGGGGCCTAACTCCTGGGGCCCCAACACCAGCGCCAGTGGCCCAACCCCTGGGGGACCCAACACCAGCTCCAGGGCCCCAACCCCTGAACGCCCGAACCATAGCTCCAGGGGCCTAACCCCTGGGGCCCCAAGACCAGCTCCAGGGGCCCAGCCCCTGGGGGCCCCAACACCAGTCCAGGGGCCCAAAACCTGAGCGCCCGAAGCATAGCTCAAGGGGCCAAAAGCCTCGGGTCCCCAACACCAGCTCCAGGGGCCCAACCCCTCAGCGCGTGAACCATAGCTCCAGGGGTCTAACCCCCGGGGGCTCCAACCCCAGCTCCAGGGGTACAACCCCTGAGCGCCCGAACCATAGCTGCAGGGGCCTAACCCCTAGGGGCCCCCACCCCAGCTCCAACGGCCCAACCCCTGAGCTACCGAACCATAGCTCCAGGGGCCTAACCCCTGGGGGCCCCAACCCCAGCCCCAGGAGCCCATCCCCTGAGGGCCCCAACACCAGCTCCTCGGGCCCTACCCCTGAGTGCACGAACCATAGCTCCAGGGGCCTAACCACTGGGGGCCCCCACCCCAGCTCCAAGGGCTCAACCCCTGAGCGTCCGAACCATAGCGCCAGGGGCCTAACCCCTGGGACCCCAACACCAGCTCCACGGGCCCAACCCCTGGGAGCCCCAACACCAGCTCCAGGGGCCCAACCCCAGAGCTCCCGAACCATACCTCCATGCAGGAAATGATCTGTGCATTACCCTGCGTGACCACAAGCTGCCAATGTTGCTCCATGCGTGGAAATGCTCTGTGTATTACCCTGTGTGGCTACATGGTGTCACTGTTGCTCCATGCGGGGAAATGCTCTGTGCATTACCCTATGTGGCCACACGGTGTCACTCTTGCTCCATGCAGCAAATGCTCTGGGCATTATCCTGCATAACAACACAGTGTTACTGTTGCTCCATGCGTGAAATGCTCTGCGCATTACTGTGATGGAGTGGGGACTGTCTCTGTGGGGGATGGGAGAGCAGGGGGTGATTTTAGTTCAGGGGCCCCAACACCAGCTCCAGGGGCCCAACCCCTGAGCGCCCGAACCATAGTTCCAGGGGCCTAACCCCTGGGGGCCGCAACCACAGCGACAGTGGCCCAACCCCTGGGGGACCCAACACCAGCTCCAGGGCCCCAACCCCTGAACGCCCGAACCATAGCTCTAGGGGCCTAATCCCTGGGGCCCCAAGACCAGCTCCAGGGGCCCAGCCCCTGGGGGCCCCAACACCATTCCAGGGGCCCAACCCCTGAGCGCACGAAGCATAGCTCAAGGGGCCTAAAACCTCGGGGCCCCAACACCAGTTCCAGGGGTCCAACCCCTGAGCGCCCGAACAATACCTCCAGGGGCCTAACCCCTGGGGCCCCAACACCAGCTCCAGGGGCCAAACCCCTGGGGGCTCCAACACCAGCTCCAGGGTCCCAACCCCTGAGCGCCCGAACCATAGCTCCAGGGGCCTAATCCCTGGGGGCCCAACACCAGCTCCAAGGACCCAACCCCTGAGCGCCCGAACAATACCTCCAGGAGCCTAACCCCTGGGGGCCCCAACACAAGCTCCTCGGGCCCTACCCCTGAGTGCCCGAACCATAGCTGCAGGGGCCTAACCACTGGGGGCCCCCACCCCAGCTCCAAGGGCCCAACCCCAGAGCGCCGGAACCATAGCGCCAGGGGCCTATCCCCTGGGGCCCCAACACCAGATCCACGGGCCCAACCCCTGGGAGCCCCAACACCAGCTCCAGGGGCCAAACCCCTGAGAGCCCAAACCATAGCTCCAGGGGCCCAACCCCTGACAGCCCCAACACCAGCTCCAGGGGCCCAACCCCTGAGCGCCCGAACCATAGCTCCAGGGGCCTAACCCCTTGGGCCCCAACACCAGTTCCAGGGGCTCAGCCCCTGGGGGCTCGAACACCAGTCCAGGGGCCCAACCCCTGAGCGCCCGAAGCATAGCTCGAGGGGCCTAACCCCTCGGGGACCCAACACCAGCCCAAGGGGCCCAACCCCTCAGCACTCGAACCATACCTACAGGGGCCTAACCCCTGGGGGCCCCCACCCCAGCTCCAAGGGCCCAAAACCTGAGCGCCAGAACCATAGCTCCAGGGGCCTAACTCCTGGGGCCCCAACACCAGCGCCAGGGGCCCAACCCCGGGGGCCCCAACACCAGCTCCAGGGGCCCAACCCCTAAACGCCCGAACCATAGCTCCAGGGGCCTAACCCCTGGGGCCCCAACACCAGTCCAGAGGCCCAACCCCTGAGCACCCGAACCATAGCTCGAGGGGCCTAAAACCTCAGGGCCCCAACACCAGCTCCAGGGGCTCAACCCCTGAGCACCCAAACAATACCTCCAGGGGCCAAACCCCTGTGGGCCCCAACACCAGCTCCAGGGGTCAAACCCCTGAGCGCCCGAACCATAGCTGCAGGGGCCTAACCGCTGGGGGACCCCACCCCAGCTCCAACGTCCCAACCCCTGAGCACCGGAACCATAGCTCCAGGGGCCCAACCCCTGAGCGACCGAACCATAGCTCCAGGGGCCTAACCCCTGGGGGCCCCCACCCCAGCTCCAGGGGCCCAACCCCTGGGGACCTCGACCCCAGCTCCAGGGGCCCAACCCCTGAGCGCCCGAACCATAGCTCCAGGGGCCTAACCCCTAGAGCCCCAACACCAGTTCCAGGGGCCCAGCCCCTGGGGGCTTGAACACTAGTCCAGGGGCCCAACCCCTGAGCGCCCGAAGCATAGATCGAGGGGCCTAACCCCTCGAGACCCCAACACCAGCTATAGGGGCCCAACCCCTGAGCACTCGAACCATAGCTACAGGGGCCTAACCCCTGGGGGCCCCCACCCCAGCTCCAAGGGCCCAACCCCTGTGGGCCCCAACACCAGCTTCAGGGTTGCAACCCCAGAGCGCCCGAACCATAGCTCCAGGGGCCTAACCCCTGGGGCCCCAACACCAGCTTCAGGGGCCCAACCCCTGAGCGCTCGAACAATACCTCCAGGGGCCTAACCCCTGGGGGCCCCAACACCAGCTCCAGGGGCCCAACCCCTGAGCGCTCGAACCATAGCTACAGGGGCCTAACCCCTGGGGACCCCACCCCAGCTCCAAGAGCCCAAAACCTGAGCGCCCGAACCATAGCTCCAGGGGCCTAACTCCTGGGGCCCCAACACCAGCGCCAGTGGCCCAACCCCTGGGGGACCCAACACCAGCTCCATTGTCCCAACCCCTGAACGCCCGAACCATAGCTCCAGGGGCCTAACCCCTGGGGCCCCAAGACCAGCTCCAGGGGCCCAGCCCCTGGGGGCCCCAGCACCAGTCCAGGGGCCCAACCCCTGAGCGCACGAAGCATAGCTCAAGGGGCCAAAAGCCTCGGGGCCCCAACACCAGCTCCAGGGGCCCAACCCCTGAGCGCAAGAACAATACCTCCACGGGCCTAAACCCTTTGGGCCCCAACACCAACTCCAGGGGTCCAACCCCTGAGCGCCCGAACCATAGCTGCAGGGGCCTAACCCCTAGGGGACCCCACCCCAGCTCCAGGGGCCCAAGCCCTGTGGGCCCCATCACCAGCTTCAGGGTTGCAACCCCAGAGCGCCCGAACCATAGCTCCAGGGGCCCAACCCCTGAGCGACCGAACCATAGCTCCAGGGGCCTAACCCCTGGGGGCCCCCACCCCAGCTCCAGGGGCCCAACCCCTGGGGACCTCGACCCCAGCTCCAGGGGCCCAACCCCTGAGCGCCCGAACCATAGCTCCAGGGGCCTAACCCCTAGAGCCCCAACACCAGTTCCAGGGGCCCAGCCCCTGGGGGCTTGAACACTAGTCCAGGGGCCCAACCCCTGAGCGCCCGAAGCATAGATCGAGGGGCCTAACCCCTCGGCACCCCAACACCAGCTATAGGGGCCCAACCCCTGAGCACTCGAACCATAGCTACAGGGGCCTAACCCCTGGGGGCCCCCACCCCAGCTCCAAGGGCCCAACCCCTGTGGGCCCCAACACCAGCTTCAGGGTTGCAACCCCAGAGCGCCCGAACCATAGCTCCAGGGGCCTAACCCCTGGGGCCCCAACACCAGCTTCAGGGGCCCAACCCCTGAGCGCTCGAACAATACCTCCAGGGGCCTAACCCATGGGGGCCCCAACACCAGCTCCAGGGGCCCAACCCCTGAGCGCTCGAACCATAGCTACAGGGGCCTAACCCCTGGGGACCCCACCCCAGCTCCAAGAGCCCAAAACCTGAGCGCCCGAACCATAGCTCCAGGGGCCTAACTCCTGGGGCCCCAACACCAGCGCCAGTGGCCCAACCCCTGGGGGACCCAACACCAGCTCCAGGGTCCCAACCCCTGAACGCCCGAACCATAGCTCCAGGGGCCTAACCCCTGGGGCCCCAAGACCAGCTCCAGGGGCCCAGCCCCTGGGGGCCCCATCACCAGTCCAGGGGCCCAACCCCTGAGCGCACGAAGCATAGCTCAAGGGGCCAAAAGCCTCGGGGCCCCAACACCAGCTCCAGGGGCCCAACCCCTGAGCGCAAGAACAATACCTCCACGGGCCTAAACCCTTTGGGCCCCAACACCAACTCCAGGGGTCCAACCCCTGAGCGCCCGAACCATAGCTGAAGGGGCCTAACCCCTAGGGGACCCCACCCCAGCTCCAGGGGCCCAAGCCCTGTGGGCCCCAACACCAGCTTCAGGGTTGCAACCCCAGAGCGCCCGAACCATAGCTCCAGGGGCCTAACCCCTGGGGCCCCAACACCAGCTTCAGGGGCCCAACCCCTGAGCGCCCGAACCATAGCTCCAGGGGCTTAACCCCCGGGGGCCCCAACCCCAGCTCCAGGGGCTCAACCCCTGTCGGCCCCAACACCAGCTTCAAGGTTGCAACCCCAGAGCGCCCGAACCATAGCTCCAGGGGCCTAACACCTGGGGCCCCAACACCAGCTTCAGGGGCCCAACCCCTGAGCTCTCGAACCATAGCTACAGGGGCCTAACCCCTGGGGACCCCACCCCAGCTCCAAGAGCCCAAAACCTGAGCGCCCGAACCATAGCTCCAGGGGCCTAACTCCTGGGGCTCCAACACCAGCGCCAGTGGCTCAACCCCTGGGGGACCCAACACCAGCTCCAGGGCCTCAACCCCTGAATGCCCGAACCATAGCTCCAGGGGCCTAACCCCTGGGGCCCCAAGACCAGCTCCAGGGGCCCAGCCCCTGGGGGCCCCAACACCAGTCCAGGGGCCCAACCCCTGAGCGCCCGAAGCATAGCTCAAGGGGCCAAAAGCCTCGGGGCCCCAACACCAGATCCAGGGGCCCAACCCCTGAGCGCAAGAACAATACCTCCAGGGGCCTAAACCCTTTGGGCCCCAACACCAACTCCAGGGGTCCAGCCCCTGAGCGCCCGAACCATAGCTGCAGGGGCCTAACCCCTAGGGGACCCCACCCCAGCTCCAACAGCCCAACCCCTGAGCGCCGGAACCATAGCTCCAGGGGCCTAACCCCTGGGGGCCCCAACCCCAGCCCCAGGAGCCCAACCCCTGGGGGCCCCAACACCAGCTCCAGGGGCCCAACCCCTCAGAGCCCGAACCATAGCTCCAGGGGTCTAACCCCCGGGGGCTCCAACCCCAGCTCCATTGGTCCAACCCCTGAGCGCCCGAACCATAGCTGCAGGGGCCTAACCCCTAGGGGCCCCCACCCCAGCTACAACGGCCCAACCCTTGAGCTACCGAACCATAGCTCCAGGGGCCTAACCCCTCGGGGCCCCAACACCAGCTATAGGGGCCCAACCCCTGAGCACTCGAACCATAGCTACAGGGGCCTAACCCCTGGGGGCCCCCACCCCAGCTCCAAGGGCCCAAAACCTGAGCGCCCGAACCATAGCTCCAGGGGCCTAACTCCTGGGGCCCCAACACCAGCGCCAGGGGCCCAACCCCTGGGGGCCCCAACACCAGCTCCAGAGGCCCAACCCCTGGGGGCCCCAACACCAGCTCCAGGGGCCCAACCCCTGAGCGCCCGAACCATAGCTCCAGGGGCCTAACCCCTGGGAGCCCCAACCCAAGCTTCAGGGGCACAACCCCTTGGTTGCCCCAACACCAGCTCCAGGGGCCCAACCCCTGAGCGCCCGTACCATAGCTCCAGGGGCTTAACCCCCGGGGGCCCCAACCCCAGCTCCAGGGGCCCAACCCCTGTGGGCCCCAACACCAGCTTCAGGGTTCCAACCCCTGAGCGCCCGAACCATAGCTCCAGGGGCCTAACCCCTGGGGCCCCAACACCAGCTTCAGGGGCCAAACCCCTGAGCGCTCGAACAATACCTCCAGGGGCCTAACCCCTGGGGGCCCCAACCCCAGCCCCAGGAGCCCATTCCCTGGGGGCCCCAACACCAGCTCCTCGGGCCCTACCCCTGAGTGCACGAACCATAGCTCCAGGGGCCTAACCACTGCGGGCCCCCACCCCAGCTCCAAGGACTCAACCCCTGAGCGTCCGAACCATAGCGCCAGGGGCCTAACCCCTGGGACCCCAACACCAGCTCCACGGGCCCAACCCCTGGGAGCCCCAACACCAGCTCCAGGGGCCCAACCCTAGAGCTCCCGAACCATACCTCCATGCAGAAAATACTCTGTGCATTACCCTGCGCGACTACAAGGTGTCAATGTTGCTCCATGCGTGGAAATGCTCTGTGTATTACCCTGTGTGGCTACATGGTGTCACTGTTGCTCCATGCGGGGAAATGCTCTGTGCATTACCCTATGTGGCCACACGGTGACACTCTTGCTCCATGCAGCAAATGCTCTGGGTATTATCCTGCATAACAACACAGTGTTACCCTTGCTCCATGCGTGAAATGCTCTGGGCATTACTGTGATGGAGTGGGGACTGTCTCTGTGGGGGATGGGAGAGCAGGGGGTGATTTTAGCTCAGGGGCCCCAACACCAGCTCCAGGGGCCCAACCCCTGAGCGCCCGAACCATAGCTCCAGGGGCCTAAGCCCTGGGGGCCCCAACCACAGCGACAGTGGCCCAACCCCTCGGGGACCCAACACCAGCTCAAGGGCCCCAACCCCTGAACACCCGAACCATAGCTCTAGCGGCCTAACCCCTGGGGCCTTAAGACCAGCTCCAGGGGCCCAGCCCCTGGGGGCCCCAACACCATTCCAAGGGCCCAACCCCTGAGCGCCCGAAGCATAGCTCAAGGGGCCTAAAACCTCGGGGCCCCAACACCAGTTCCAGGGGTCCAAACCCTGAGCGCCCGAACAATACCTCCAGGGGCCTAACCCCTGTGGGCCCCAACACCAACTCCAGGGGTCCAACCCCTGAGCGCCCGAACCATAGCTGCAGGGGCCTAACCCCTGGGGGACCCCACCCCAGCTCCAACGGCCCAACCCCTGAGCGCCGGAACCATAGCTCCAGGAGCCTAACCCCTGGGGGCCGCAACCCCAGACCCAGGAGCCCAACCCCTGGGGGCCCAAACACCAGCTCCAAGGGCCCAACCCCTGAGCGCCCGAACCATAGCTCCAGGGGCCTAACCCCTGGGGCCCCAACACCAGCTCCAGGGGCCCAACCCCTGGGGGCCACAACACCAGCTCCAGGGGTCCAAACCCTCAGCGCCCGAACCATAGCTCCAGGGGTCTAACCCCCGGGGGCTCAAACCCCAGCTCCAGGGGTCCAACCCCTGAGCACCCGAACCATAGCTGCAGGGGCCTAACCGCTAGGGGCCCCCATCCCAGCTCCAGGGGCCCAGCCCCTCAGCGCCCGAACCATAGCTCAAACGGCCTAATCCCTGGGGCCCCAACACCAGCTCCAGGGGCCCAACCCCTGGGGGCCCCAACACCAGCTCCAGGATCCCAACCCCTGAGCGCCCGAACAATACCTCCAGTGGCCCAACCCCTGGGGGCCCCAACACAAGCTCCAGGGGCCCAACCCCTGGGAGCCCCAATACATGCTCCAGGGGCCCAAACCCTGGGGGCCCCACCACCAGCTCCAGGGGACCAACCGCTGAACGCCCGAACCATAGCCCCAGGGGCCCAGCCCCTGAGCGCCCAAAATATAGCTGCAGGGGCCTAACCTCTGGGGCCCCAACACCAGCTCCAGGAGCCCAACCCCTGGGTGCCACAACACCAGCTCCAGGGACCCAACCCCTGAGCGCCCGAACAATACCTCCAGTGGCCCAACCAGTGGGGGCCCCAACACAAGCTCCAGGGGCCCAACCCCTGGGAGCCCCAATACCAGCTCCAGGGGCCCAAATCCTGGGGGCCCCACCACCAGCTCCAGGGGACCAACCGCTGAGCGCCCGAACCATAGCCCCAGGGGCCCAACCCCTGAGCGCCCAAAATATAGCTCCAGGGTCCTAACCCCTGGGTCCCCAACACCAGCTCCAGGAGCCCAACCCCTGGGGGCCCCAACACCAGCTCCAGGGGCCCAACCCCTAAGCGCCCGAACCATAGCTCCAGGGGCCTAACCCCTGGGGCCCCAAGACCATCTCCAGGGGCCCAGCCCCTGGGGGCCCCAACACCAGTACAGGGGCCCAACCCCTGAGCGCCCGAAGCATAGCTCCAGGGGCCTAACCCCTGGGGGCCCGAACCCCAGCCCAAGGAGCCCAACCCCTGGGGGCCCCAACACCAGCTCCAGGGGCCCAACCCCTGAGCGCCCGAACCTTAGCTCCAGGGGGTTAACCCCTGGGGCCCCAACACCAGCTCCAGGGGTCCAACCCCTGGGGGCCCTAACACTAGCTCCAGGGGCCCAACCGCTGAGCGCCCGAAGCATAGCTCCAGGGGCCTCATCCCTGGGGGCATCAAAACCAGCTCCAAAGGCCCAACCCCTGAGCGCCCGAACAATACTTCCAGGGGCCTAACCCCTTGGGGCCCCAACACCAGCTCCAGGAGCCCAACCCCTGAACGCCCGAACCATAGCTCCAGGGACCTAACCCCTGGGGCCCTCGACTCCAGCTCCAGGGGCCTAACCCCTGAGCGCCCGTACCACAGCTCCAGGGGCCTTACCCCTGGGTGCCCAAACCCCAGCTCCAGCCACCCAACCCTTGGGGGCCCCAACACCAGCTCCAGGGGCCCAACCTCGGAGCGCCCTAACCATAGCTCCAGGGTCCCAACCCCTGGGGGCCACAACACCAGCTCCAGGGGCGCAGCCCCTGAGCGCCCGAACCATAGCTCCAGGGGCCTAACCCCTGGGGGACCCCACCCCAGCTCCAAGGGCCCAACCCCTGAGCGCCCGAACCATAGCTCCAGGGGCCTAACCCCCGGGGGCCCCAACCCCAGCTCCAGGGGCCCAACCCCTGGGGCCCTCGACCCCAGCTCCACGGGCCCAAAACCTGAGCGCCCGAACCATAGCCCCAGGGGCCAACCCCCTGGGGGCCCCAACCACAGCTCCAGGGGCCCAGCCCCTGGGGGCCCCAACACCAGCTCCAGGGTCCCAACCCCTGAGAGCCCGAACCATAGCTCCAGGGGCCTAATCCCTGGGGGCCCAACACCAGCTCCAAGGACCCAACCCCTGAGCGTCCGAACAATACCTCCAGGGGCCTAACCCCTGGGGGCCCCAACACCAGCTCCTCGGGCCCTACCCCTGGGTGCCCGAACAATAGCTCCAGGGGCCTAACCACTGGGGGCCCCCACCCCAGCTCCAAGGGCCCAACCCCTCAGTGCGTCAACCATAGCGCCAGGGGCCTAACCCCTGGGGCCCCAACACCAGCTCCACGGGCCCAACCCCTGGGAGCCCCAACACCAGCTCCAGGGGCCCAACCCCTGAGCGCCCGAACCATCGATCCAGGGGCCCAACCCCTGAGCGCCCGAACTATAGCTCAATTGCCTAACCCCTGGGGCCCCAACACCAGCTCCAGGGGTCTAACCCCTGGGGGCCCTTACACTAGCTCCAGGGGCCCAACCCCTGAGCGCCCGAACCATTGCTCCAGGGG
Organism: Gopherus flavomarginatus; assembly: GCF_025201925.1. Classification (NCBI taxonomy): domain Eukaryota; kingdom Metazoa; phylum Chordata; order Testudines; family Testudinidae; genus Gopherus; species Gopherus flavomarginatus. The sequence goes on along the minus strand of NW_026114887.1, from coordinate 5,009 downwards.
CCTAATCCCTAGGGGCCCCAAAACCAGCTCCAAAGGCCCAACCCCTGAGCGCCCGAACAATACCTCCAGGGGCCTAACCCCTTGGGGCCCCAACACTAGCTCCAGGGGCCCAACCCCTGAGCGCCCGAACCATAGCTCCAGAGGCCTAACCCCTGGGGGCCCCCACCCCAGCTCCAGGGGCCCAACCCCTGGGGCCCTCGACTCCAGCTCCAGGGGCCCAACCCCTGAGCGCCCGTACCACAGCTCCAGGGGCCTAACCCCTGGGTGCCCAAACCCCAGCTTCAGCGGCCCAGCCCCTGGGGGCCCCAACACCAGCTCCAGGGGCCCAACCCCTCAGCGCCCGAACCATAGCTCCAGGGGCCTAACCTCTGGGACCCCAACACCAGCTCCAGGAGCCCAACCCCTGGGGGCTCCAAAACCAGCTCCAGGGGCCCAACCCCAGAGCGCCCTAACCATAGCTCAAGGGTCCCAACCCCTGGGGGCCACAACACCAGCTCCAGGGGCCCAACCCCTGGGGGCCCCAACACCAGCTCCAGGGTCCCAACCGCTGAGAGCCCGAACCATAGCTCCAGGGGCCTAATCCCTGGGGGCCCAACACCAGCTCCAAGGACCCAACCCCTGAGTGCCAGAACAATACCTCCAGGGGCCTAACCCCTGGGGGCCCCAACACCAGCTCCTCGGCCCTACCCCTGAGTGCCCGAGCCATAGCTCCAGGGGCCTAACCACTGGGGGCCCCCACCCCAGCTCCAAGGGCCCAACCCCTGAGCGCCCGAACCATAGCGCCAGGGGCCTAACCCCTGGGGGCCCCAACCACAGCTCCAGGGGCCCAACCCCTGGGGGCCCCAACACCAGCTCCAGGGTTGCAACCCCTGAGCGCCCGAACCATAGCTCCAGGGGCCTAACCCCTGGGGGTCCCAACACCAGCTACAAGGGCCCAACGCCTGAGCGCCCGAACAATACCTCCAGGGGCCTAACCCCTGGGAGACCCAACACCAGCTCCAGGGCCCTAACCCCTCGGGGCCCGAAAACCTGCTCCAGGGGCCCAACCCCTGAGAGCCCGAACCATATCTCCAGGGGGCTAACCCCTGGGGATCCGAACCCAAGCTTCAGGGGCCCAAACCCTGGGTGCCCCAACACCAGCTCCAGGGGCCCAACCCCTGAGCGCCCGAACCATAGCTCCAGGGGCCTAACCCCTGGGGGCCCCAACCCCAGCTCCAGGGGCCCAACCCCTGGGGCCCGAACACCAGCTCCAGGGGCCCAACCCCTGAGTGCCCGAACCATAGCTCCAGGGGCCTAACCCCCCGGGGCCCCAACCCCAGCTCCAGGGGCCTAACCCCTGGGGGCCCCAACACCAGCTCCTCGGCCCTACCCCTGAGTGCCCGAACCATAGCTCCAGGGGCCTAATCCCTGGGGGGCCAACACCAGCTCCAAGGACCCAACCACTGAGCGCCCGAAAAATAACTCCAGGGGCATAACCCCTGGGGGCCCCAACACCAGCTCCTCGGGCCCTACCCCTGAGTGCCTGAACCATAGCTCCAGGGGCCTAACCGCTGGGGGCCCCAACCCCAGCTCCAAGGGCCCAACCCCTGAGCGCCCGAACCATAGCGCCAGGGGCCTAACCCCTGGGGCCCCAAACCAGCTCCACGGGCCCAACCCTGAGCGCCCGAACCATAGCTCCAGGGGCCTAACCCCTGGGGGGACCCCACCCCAGCTGCAACGCCCCAACCCCTGAGCGCCGGAACCATAGTTCCAGGGGGCCTAACCCTGAGGGGCCCCAACCACAGCTCCAGGGGCCCAACCCCTTGGGGCCCCAACACCAGCTCCAGGGGCCCAACCCCTGAGGGCCCGAACCATCGCTCCAGGGGCCCAACCCCTGAGCGCCCGAAACCATAGCTCCAGGGGCCTAACCCCGGGGCCCAACCACAGCTCCAGGGGCCAACCCCTAGGGCCCGAACACCAGCCCCAGGGGCCCAACCCCTGAGCACCCGAACGTACCTCAGGGGCCTAACCCCTGGCGCCACAACACCAGCTCCAGGAGTCCAACCCCTGGGGGCCCCAACCCCAGACCCAGGAGCCCAACCCCGGAGGGCCCCAACACCAGCTCCAGGGGCCCAACCCCTGAGCGCCCGAACCATAGCTCCAGGGGCCTAACCCCTGGGGCCCCCACCCCAGCTCCAGGGGCCCAACCCCTGAGCGCCCGAACCATAGCTCCAGGGGCCTAACCCCTGGGGCCCCAACACCAGCTCCCGGGGTCCAACCCCTGAGCGCCCGAATCATAGATCCAGGGGCCTAACCCCTGGGGGCCCCCACCCCAGCTCCAGGGGCCTAACCCCTGGGGCCCCAACACCAGCTCCAGGGACCCAACCCCAGAGCGCCCTAACCATAGCTCCAGGGGCCCAACCCCTGGGGGCCCCAACACCAGCTCCAGGGGCCCAAATCCTCAGCGCCAGAACCATAGCTCAAGGGGCCTAATCCCTGGCGCCCCAACACCAGCTCCAGGGGCCTAACCCCTGGGGGACCCAACACCAGCTGCAGGGGCCCAACCCCTGACCGCCCGAACCATAGCTCCAGAGGCCTAACCCCCTGGGTCCCCAACCCCAGCTCCAGGGGCCCAACCCCTTGGGCCCTCGACCCCTGCGCCAGGGGCCCAACCCCTGAGTGCCCGAACCATAGCTCCAGGGGCCTAACCGCTGGGGGCCCCAACCCCAGCTCCAAGGGCCCAACCCCTGAGCGCCCGAACCATAGCGCTAGGGGCCTAACCCCTGGGGCCCCAACACCAGCTCCACGGGCCCAACCCCTGAGAGCCCCAACACCAGCTCCAGGGGCCCAACCCCTGAGCGCCCGAACAATACCTCCAGGGGCCTAACCCCTGGGGGCCCCAACAATAGTTCCAGGGGCCCAACCCCTGAGCGCCCGAAAGATAGCTCCAGGGGCCTAACCTCTGGGGCCTCAAAACCAGCTCCAGGGGGGTAACCCCTGGGGGCCCCAACACCAGCTCCAGGGGCCCAACCCCTCAGCGCCCGAACCATAGCTCCAGGGGTCTAACCCCGGGGGCTCCAACCCCAGCTCCAGGGGTCCAACCCCTGAGCGCCCGAACCATAGCTGCAGAGGACTAACCCCTGGGGGCCCTAACCCGAGATCCAACGGCCCAACCCCTAAGTGCCGGAACCATAGCTCCAGGGGCCTAACCCCTGGGGGTCCCAACCCCAGCTCCAGGGACCCAACCCCTGAGCGCCCGAACCATCGCTTCAGGGGCCCAACCCCTGAGCGCCCGAACCATAGATCAAGGGCCTAACCCCTGGGGCCCGAACACCAGCTCCAGGAGTCCAACCCCTGGGGGCCCTAACACTAGCTCCAGGGGCCTAATCCCTGCGGGCCCCAAAACCAGCTCCAAAGGCCCAACCCCTGAGCGCCCGAACAATACCTCCAGGGGCCTAACCCCTTGGGGCCCCAACACCAGTTCCAGGGGCCCAACCCCTGAGCGCCCGAACCATAGCTCCAAGGGCCTAACCGCTGGGGGCCCCCACCCTAGCTCCAGGGGCCCAACCCCTGGGGCCCTCGACTCCAGCTCCAGGGGCCCAAACCTTGGTTGCCCCAACACCAGCTCCAGGGGCCCAACCCCTGAGCGCCCGAACCATAGCTCCAGGGGCCTAAACTCTGGGGCCCCAACAACAGCTCCAGGAGCCCAACTCCTGGGGGCCCCAACACCAGCTCCAGGGACCCAACCCCAGAGTGCCCTAACCATAGCTCCAGGGTCCCAACCCCTGTGTGCCTCAGCACCAGCTCCAGGGGCCCAACCCCTCAGCGCCAGAACCATAGCTCAAGGGGCCTAATCCCTGGGGCCCCAACACCAGCTCCAGGCGCCCAACCCCTGGGGGACCCAACACCAGCTCCAGGGTCCCAACCCCTGAGCGCCCGAACCATAGCTCCAGGGGCCTAATCCCTGGGGGCCCAACACCAGCTCCAAGCACCCAACCCCTGAGCGCCCGAATAATACCTCCAGGCGCCTAACCCCTGGGGGCCCAAACACCAGCTCCTCGGCCCTACCCCTGAGTGCCCGAACCATACCTCCAGGGGCCTAACCCCTGGGGGCCCGAACACCAGCTCCAGGGGCCCAACCCTTGAGCGTCCAAATCATAGCTCCAGGGGCCTAACCCCTGGGGGCCCCCACCCCAGCTCCAGGGGCCCAACCCCTGGGGGCCCCAACACTAGCTCCAGGGGCCCAACCCCTGAGCGCCCGAACCATAGCTCCAGGGGCCTAACCCCTGGGGCCCCAAAATGAGCTCCAGAAGCCCAACCCCTGGGGGCCCCAACACCAGCTCCAGAGGCCCAACCCCAGAGCGCCCTAACCATAGCTCCAGGGGCCCAGACCCTGGGGGCCCCAACACCAGCTCCAGGGGCCCAAATCCTCAGCGCCAGAACCATACCTCAAGGGGCCTAATCCCTGGGGCCCAAACACCAGCTCCAGGGGCCCAACCCCTGGGGGCCCCAACACCAGCTCCAGGGTCCCAACCCCTGAGCGCCCGAAGCATAGCTCGAGGGGCCTAACCCCTGGGGGCCCCAACACCAGCTATAGGGGCCCAACCCCTGAGCGCCGGAACAATACCTCCAGGGGCCTAACCCCTGTGGGCCCCAACACCAGCTCCAGGGGTCCAACCCCTGCGGACCCCAACACCAGCTCCAGGAGCCCAACCCCTGAGAGCCCGAACCATAGCTCCAGGGGTATAACCCCCGTGGGCTCCAACCCGAGCTAAAGGGGCCGAACCCCTGGGAGTCCCAACACCAGTTCAAGGATCCCAACCCCTGAGCCCCCGAACCATAGCTCCAGGGGCCTAACCCCCGGTGCCCCAACCACAGCTCCAGGGGCCCAACCCCTGCGGACCCCAACACCAGCTCCAGGAGCCCAACCCCTGAGAGCCCGAACCATAGCTCCAGGGGCCTAATCCCTGGGGGCCTCAACACCAGCTCCAAGGGCCCAACCCCTGAGCGCCCGAAACATAGCTCCAGGG
>NW_026114886.1:0-37009 GCF_025201925.1 Gopherus flavomarginatus | reverse complement strand
CCTCATTTAACAGGCCCACACCCTCTAAAGGCCTTGAAAGATAAAGCAGTCTGGGCCCAATCTAAAACCCATTGAATTTAATAGGAATTATTCCACTGATTTCAATAGGTAGTGGATCAGACCATCATGGAAGGATGCTGTCTTCTCAGTATTGAAATGACTGCACTTCTCTTCAGCACCTTTTATTATTTCAGAGCTATTGACAGTAAGAATCTTCCTAAGCAGTTATAACACGGTAGCATATTGTTTTCAAGATATTATGGGAGAGATTATACCTTTTCCATTTTGACACTTCACCTTTTTGCCATTAATTAATACCCAGACTATTTGTAGAATACATTTAATCTAGGAACAAATTTTCTAAGTATAATATTGGGAAAATGTTTTCCCAGTATCTCCCAGTGCTCAAAAACTCTGAAGCCTATGTTCTGAACTCCCAGAACTGGGACTGTATCTTCAAACGTTTGTCTGAGTTAATGATTTTTGCCTTCCGTATTTTGTAAGGGGAAAAGTAACTTCTGTTCATGATTTTGAACTGGAGAGGTCTCTGTCTCGCATTAAGAATGGCTGTTATTACATTCCTATTAACTTCTTTCCATACGCCATTGCCAGTATTAGTTTTTCATTCCTTTTCCCAGCCTTCTCTTCCCCTATATTTAACATTCATGTGGGTTCTCAGTTGGGCATAAAACTTGGATAAAATGTGGACTTGCAAAATAGTTTTCTGGATTTTTTTTTAAAAACGTAATATCAGTTATTGAAAGCTTCAGGCTGGCTTGTGAAAGTCCAGTCAGTCAGTCCCCCGCAAGGGGGGAGGGGAGGGTCCCAGACTCTGGGCTCCAGCCTGATTGTCAGAGGTGAAAGTAAGCCAATACGGCGTACCAGCAAGAGCCAGTATGCCGTGCCAGACTGGACTGGCTTCCTTGGCAGTGATTTAAAGGGCCCAGGGCTCTGGCTGCTGCGGGGAGCCCTTGGCCCTTCAACGCACCACGAGACCTCCAGCAGCCGGGCTCCCGTGGTGATTTAAAGGGCCAGAGCTCCACAGCGTCCAGAGCCCTGGGCCCTTTAAATAGCCCCTGAGCTCCCAGCCACCTCTGCAGCTGATAGCTCTCAGGTGATTCAAAGGCCCTGGGGCTCCGATCCACAGCCAGAGCCCCAGGGCCTTTAAATCTTGAAAGGCCCCGCCTCTTCCAGTTGAGGCCATGCCCCCCCGCTCAGGACGCCAACATAAAGGTAAGTCCTTTAAGTTACTTTCACTCCTGCTGATTGTCTGCACAACAATTAAACAGCCCTTTAGCCCAAGACCCAGGAGCCAGAGTCAGCTGACATGGACCAGGTTTTTTTGTGTTTGTTTTTAAACTGTGGTGTAGACGTATCCTTACTGCTCTGCCCTAGGCATCATGACATGACCTGACAGTGTTTCCAATGAAGCAGTGCAATGTGCTTCAGGGAGGAAATTGCCTCTTGGAGCTCCTAGGGGTACAGAGGGAGAATGCCTGCTGTGTCATCACTAAGGCAGGCATGGTGTGTGATCCCCAGTGCAGATGAACTTTCTGCTGGCCAGCTCAGTAAGGAGAGGAGTGCATAGCCCACCTGATCCCTGCCCCTTTCCACTGCTTTTGGATGGCTCTGTCAAGTTTAAGAAAAAAAGAAAAGAAAACCATACTTAACATTAAGAACATATATAACAGGGTGGTTTTCCTCTTAAGGACTGGAGGCCTGGAGCCAGCCAACCCCGATTTCTGAAGGAATAACTCCAGCCCATCTGTGCCACCTTAACAGGCTAGTTGAAGGACAGCAAGAAGCTGCAGAGATGGGGAAGCTCAGGAACCTGTGGCAGAGAATGTGAAAAGGTTCCTGCAGGGAAGTTCCTAAGACCAGGTGAGTTGAGAAGTCACAGCTAAGAGGTTGAACTCCAGCTAGGTATAACAACTAGGGAGGAACTTGTTGAGAATTTGAAAGTGGAAGGCAACTTGGGTGAAAGTGATCATGAAATCATAGTTTGCAATTCTAAGGAAGGGTAGAAGGGTGTACAGCAAAATAGAGACAATGGATTCAGGCAGGTGGATTTTGGTAATCTCAGAGAATTTATAGGTAAGTTGCCATGGGAATCAAGACTGAGGGGGAAAACAACTGAGGAGAGTTGGCAGTTTTTCAAAGGAACACTATTAAGGGTGCAAAAGCAAGCTATTCCGCTGGGTAGGAAAGATAGAAAATGTGGCAAAAGACCACCTTGGCTTAATCACGAAATCTTGCATGATCTAAAAAAATAAAAAGGAGCCATATAAAAAAATGGAAACTAGGAAAGATTACAAAGAATGAATATAGGCAAACAACACAGGAATGCAAGGGCAAGATTAGAAAGGCAAAGGCACAAAATGAGCTCAAACTTGCTACGGGAATAAAGGGAAACCAAGACGACATTTTATCAATACATTAGAAGCAAGAGGAAGACCAAGGACAGAGTAGGCCCACTGCTCAGTGAGGAGGGAGAAACAATAACAGGAAACTTGGAAATGGCAGAGATGCTTAATGACTTCTTTGTTTCGGTCTTCACCGAGAAGTCTGAAGGAATGCCTAACATAGTGAATGCTAATGGGAAGGGGGCAGGTTTAGAAGAAAAAATAAAAAAAGAACAAGTTAAAAATCTCTTAGAAAAGTTAGATGCCTGCAAGTCATAGATTATTAGGGTTGGAAGGGACCTCAGGAGATCATCTAGTCCAACCCCCTGCTCAAAGCAGGCCCAATCCCCAAATAGCCCCCTCAAGGATTGAGCTTACAACCCTGGGTTTAGCAAGCCAATGCTCAAACCACTGAGCTATCCCTCTCCCCAGGAGCTGACTAAATGCATCCTAGAATACTCAAGGAGCTAACAGAGGAGATATCTGAGCCTCTAGCTATTATCTTTGGAAAATCATGGGAGACAGGAGAGATTCCAGAAGACTGGAAAAGTGCAAATATAGTGCCCATCTATAAAAAGGGAAATAAAAACAACCCAGGAAACTACAGACCAGTTAGTTTAACTTCTGTGCCAGGGAAGATAATGGAGCAAGTAATTAAGGAAATCAACTGCAAACACTTGGAAGGTGGTAAGGTGATAGGGAATAGCCAGCATGGATTTGTAAAGAACAAATCGTGTCAAACCAATCTGATAGCTTTCTTTGATAGGATAATGAGTCTTGTGGATAAGGGAGAAGCAGTGGATGTGGTATACCTAGACTTTAGTAAGGTATTTGATATAGTCTTGCATGATATTCTTATCAATAAACTAGGCAAATACAATTTAGATGGGGCTACTATAAGGTGAGAGTATAACTGGCTGGATAATCGTACTCAGAGAGTAGTTATTAATGGTTCTCAATCCTGCTGGAAGGGTATAACAAGTGGGGTTCCACAGGGGTCTGTTTTGGGACCGGCTCTGTTCAATATCTTCATCAATGACTTAGATGTTGGCATAGAAAGTACGCTGATTAAGTTTGCCGATGATACCAAACTGGGAGGGATTGCAACTGCTTTGGAGGACAGGGTCCTAATTCAAAATGATCTGGACACATTGGAGAAATGGTCTGAGGTAAAAAGGATGAAGTTTAATAAAGACAAATGCAAAGTGCTCCACTTAGGAAGGAACAATCAGTTCACAAAATAAGAAGAGACTGTCTAGGAAGGAGTACAGCAGAAAGGGATCTAGGGGTTATAGTGGACCACAAGCTAAATATGAGTCAGTGTAATGTTGTTGCAAAAAAAACAAAACAAAACCGCAAACGTGATTCTGGGATGCATTAACAGGTGTGCTGTGAGCAAGACACAAGAAGTCATTCGTCCGCTCTACTCTGCGCTGGTTAGGCCTTAACTGGAGTATTGTGTCCAGTTCTGGGCACCGCATTTCAAGAAAGATGTGGAGAAATTGGAGAGGGTCTAGAGAAGAGCAACAAGAATGCTTAAAGGTCTTGAGAAGAGACCGATGAAGGAAGGCTGAAAGAATTGGGTTTATTTAGTTTGGAAAAGAGAAGACTGAGAGGGGACATGATAGCAGTTTTCAGGTATCTAAAAGGGTGTCATAAGGAGGAGGGAGAAAACTTGTTCACTTTAGCCGCTAAGGATAGAACAAGAAGCAATGGGCTTAAACTGCAGCAAGGGCGGTTTAGGTTGGACATTAGGAAAAAGTTCCTAACTGTCAGGGTGGTTAAACACTGGAATAAATTGCCTAGGGAGGTTGTGGAATCTCCATCTCTGGGATTGTCAGTCAATCCCAGGCTATTCATAGATTCTAGGACTGGAAGGGACCTCGAGAGGTCATAGAGTCCAGTCCCCTGCCCTCATGGCAGGACCAAATACTGTCTAGACCATTCCTGATAGACGTTTATCTAACCTACTCTTAAATATCTCCAGAGATGGAGATTCCAGAACCTCCCTAGGCAATTTATTCCAGTGTTTAACCATCCTGACAGTTAGGAACTTTTTCCTAATGTCCAACCTAAACCTCCTGTGCTGCAGTGTTGTCTGGCCACGAGGGGGTGCTGAAGAGTTGGACAACCTTTGTTACAACAGGGTTAAGTGCTATGCTGAACTGAGACTCTCTTCCCCATTGTGTGGTATAATGATTATACATGTACTACACACTCACTCTCTCCAGAAACTTTGTAAAATTCTGTTTTGAGCAATTGAATATCCTTCTCTCAGGAAAAGAAATATCTGAACTAAAGAAGGGCCTCACAGCTGCAGAATTTGGATGTGGATCCAGAATTTGGAAACCTCCCAAAGGGATTTGGGAGTAGAGGGACTTGGGGTTCTGGTTCAGGCCCATCACTAATTTAAAGTACAAGTCAATGAATCTTTACAAATTAGATTCCCGCCACCACCATCCCATACACTAATTATTCAACATATAATGAACACTGGATTTACAGTTCAAAGATCATGTTAGCAATCCCAAATGGATCCATTCTATCTAGAAGCATAAAATAATTTGGATTCTGTTTGTTCTGGGTACAGACTGTGCAGGAACTAGTTAAATTCACTGTCCTTATAAATCTAACACCTGGTCTTTGGCTTTGAAAAATATGGGGAGGGGGAGATGACTAAATTGCCATTGACTGTTCATAAAAATATATATCAGGTATTTCCTGTAGCTGACCCAGATTCAGGAAAGCATTTGACACCATTGAGATGTAAGCACATACTTAAAGTTAAGCATGTTCGTAAGTACTTTCCTGAATACTTATGACTTCAGACCATGCTTTCACTGCTCTATTGAATCATGGCCTCCGTGTGGTGAGAAAATAGTTAATAAGAGTAGTTGATTCAACCTTACCTATTGTAGTTACTGTATGTAGCATGAATTTGATGTCCCAGATTATGTCCTATGCAAAACAGGGCATTGAGATTAACCAAGAGGGAAACACACTTTGAGTGTAGATTTGGAACCCTGCTCCTTCAATCAGATTGACAACACTCAGGACTGAGCAGGAGGTAGATCAACCTCTGTTGCCTAGCATGTGGAGGATCCATCTGCAGATCTCCTAGACAGCTAGATTTCATCCATGTAACTATGTCATAAACAGATAGCTAAGGGTTAATGTCTCTTACACCTGGAAAGAAGTAATCTGAAACACCTGACCAGAGGACCAATCAGGAAACAAGACTTTTTCAAATCTGGGTGGAGGGTTTTTTGTGTGTGAGTCCTTTGTTCTTGGGTCTTCAGGTTAATGTCTCTTACACCTGGAAAGAAGTAATCTGAAACACCTGACCAGAGGACCAATCAGGAAACAAGAATTTTTCAAATCTGGGTGGAGGGTTTTTTGTGTGTGAGTCCTTTGTTCTTGGGTCTTCTGCCTGCACTCTCTCGGCTATGAGAAGTGATTTCTGTTTCCTGCTTTCTAATCTTCTGTTTCCAAGTTGTAAGTACAATATAGTAAGGCAGTAAGGTTTCTATTGTTTTTCTTTTTGTATTTACATGTCTATAGTTGCTGGAGTGCTTTGAATTGTATTCTTTTTGAATAAGGCTGTTTATTCAATATTCTTTTAAGCAAATGACCCTGTATTTGTCACCTTAATACAGAGAGACCATTTTTATGTATTTTTCTTTCTTTTTATATAAAGCTTTCTTTTAAGACCTGTTGGAGTTTTTCTTTAGTGGGGAACTCCAGGGAATTGAGTTTGCAGCTCACCAGGGAATTGGTGGGAGGAAGAAGTCAGGGGGAAATCTGTGTGTGTTAGATTTACTAGCCTGACTTTTCATTCCCTCTGGGTAAAGAGGGAAGTGCTTGTGTTTCCAGGACTGGAAATAAAGAGGGTGGAATCCCTCTGTTTAGATTCACGAAGTTTGCTTCTGTGTCTCTCTCCAGGAACACCTGGAGGGGGGAAGGGAAAAGGTTTATTTCCCTTTGTTGTGAGACTCAAGGGATTTGGGTCTTGGGGTCCCCAGGGAAGGTTTTTGGGGGGACCAGAGTGCCCCAAAACACTCTAATTTTTTTGGGTGGTGGCAGCTTTACCAGGTCCAAGCTGGTAACTAAGCTTGGAGGTTTTCATGCTAAACCCCATATTTTGGACGCTAAGGTCCAAATCTGGGACTAGGTTATAATAAACTAAATATGAACAACAAAAGGGACAGTCTGATTCAGCTCATCACTTCGATGGAAAAAGGCTAAGTGGGAATGACATACAAACCTGCCTTCCATGTATGGCTCCACAAAATACTCATTCATTTCTATTCCTCAACTTCTCTTCTGCAATCACATCACACCATTTGCTAATACCACTCAAGCCTTCAGGTTAGGACAATGACAGCTGTTTTACAGCTATAGAGATATACAGAATCAAGGAGGCCACCTAACAAAGAGAAGGCCTCTCCTGCATTGGCTTCTAAGCACGACTTGTGCATCAGATTCTGTTTATAAGCATCAGAAACCATATTTTCTTGGGCCATCTGCAACTAGTTGTTTGCATTTCCACATCACAGACAACGAGGCAAAAGATTTATTTATTTGTTTTTAAAGAGACAGCTACCAGAGGGCTGAATAATAAGGGATTAAAAAGTGGTGCCTAGAGGCTCAGTCAAATAGGGTTCCCATGCACAGAGCTCTCTCTTATTTGCCTTGATGCCTCTTTCCTAAAAGATTAATGCTTTAGCAGTGGTCACATTGGTGTGGGCTGCAGCTTTAGTGGGAATTTAGCTGAGATCACTATGTGACTTGAAATATTGCAATAATATTTGATTATGAAGATTTTTTTCCTATGTCTTGGGGCCTTGATTTGTACTACAGCTCATTCAGATAAACTAACAAGCCCTACTCTATTTATTCCTTCTCTGATGTAGCCAAGTTCTTACTTTTTCCTTGGAGAAATCTGCACAGGTGCTGCTTTTTTTTTTTTTTAAAAGAATCAATTCTAGTCTCCATGTTATTCTTCATAGACTAAATTCTGATCTCAGTTCCACCTAGCCAAGCCCAGGGCCGGCTCCAGGCAACAGCTGAGCAAGCTCGTGCTTGGATGCGTCAGATTCTATGGGGCGGCATTCCGCCCAATCCTAGGGTGGCATGGATACTTTTTTTTGGTTTGCTGCTCCAGCCACCCTGTAGGGGGCGGCAGTGTGGAGGAGGGGAGCGCCCTGCAGCAAACTCGGCAGGGCACCCCACGTCCTTCCCTCCCCGCTGACCGGAGCAGCGTGGAGCCCTCCCGGCAGGCGGCACGGCAGTCAGGGCTGCGTGGCAAGCGCCACGCTGAAGCCCTGGCTGCCCTCCTCCTCTCTCTCTCTCCCCTGCTTCCTCTCCTCCCCCCCCCATTAGACTGGGCACAGGGAGTCCCCTGGCTCCGGCTGCCCTGTAGGGTTTTTTGTTTTTCCCCCGCTTTACCAGCTGCGCCGTTGTTTCTCCCTTCACCCCCTTGCCTTGCTGCTCCAGCCACACCGTATTCACCCCCCGCTTTGCTGCTCTGGTGGCCCCCCCCTTTTTTTTTTGCATTTGGGATGGCAAAAAAGCCAGAGCCGGCCCTGGTCAAGCCCACTGATTTCAACACAACTGCCAGCATGTAACTGGGAATAGAATTTAGGTCCATGACTAAAGTTCTCTTAGCTATGCTAACAATACACACTGAATCGTGAGGAGATCCCCCTCCCCCCACGCAGATGTTTTAGATGTACTCAGCTGTAGTAAAGAAGAAAAGTCTTTTTACTATAAGTCACTGAACCTACTGGCCTATGCAGGTTAGATTTTTGTATCAGGCATTTTATTCATCCTCAGGCATATGCCATCTCAGCAGTTCACCACAGACTAGACAGAAACATGAACTCCCCACCATTGTACTGTTGATGTTGGCTGTCAGGCTACCGTGAAACCAGCTCCACAGGAAAGTCTAATATTTGAACTTTTCACTCTTATTTCATTTTATTAGACTGCAGTGAACATTAAGTTTGTAATAAAGGCTGAACTTCAAACGTTGGTAGTCAGACCCAGCATTCTTATCCCATTTCTCCTTAAGAAAAGTTTCCTCCAAGTGGACCTTGCTTTTTCATACATTTATGGGATACTTAAAAACTTGCTGGATGAACAGGTGCAAAGCCTGGGGAAAGTTATGAATACAAAAAAGGGACCACTCATATACTTCTGGACTTTCCCCTACTTCTTTAACTACATCTTCACCCTGCAACTAGTATGACTGAAAGCCAGAGCTGGGATTTTCAAGAAGTGAGTAGGAGCAATGAATTTCAACAGGATTTGGGCATCTAATTCCCTTCAACATCTTTGAAAAACCTCAGCCCAAGTCCAGAGAGGACAGGATACCATCCTAGCCTTTGGAGACATCTCCACCCAAAAGAGAATGGCCAACATTTTCAAAACCAATGAGCAAAATTGAGCACTCACAGTCACAACTTGAGACTCCAACAAGTGGAGTGATCTCTCAGAGGACAAGTGGCTCTGTGCTTTCTTACAGTCAGACCCTATACAGTGTCCCACATCAGACACTCAAAAATAGAGGGAGCCAAAAATCATGTTGACTTTTGAAAATCTTGAGGAAGAGGTTTAGCCCCTTTATGCTCTAGTTCATTTAGGTTAAACATACTCCTATTTATCTTTTTAGGGAAAAAGACCATCACCGATTGAAAATCAATACTGAATGGAAAACGACAAAGCACCAAGGTCCAACCTTGATTACACAAAGGGTTATAGAACATATTGAATAAATGGCTAATCAAAAGGGAATTTTCCATGTAATTAACAGACATTAGGGACATGACCCATGTTCAGGGCTGCCCAGGGGGGCAAGTTCAGGGCCACAGGGGCCCCCACGAGAGTTTTTTAGGGCCCCTGGAGCAGGGTCCTTTACTCATTCTGGGGAACCTGGAATACTCACAGGGCTGGAGCCCCCAGAGCTTCTTCCACTCTAGATCTTTGGAGGCAATTCAGCAGTGGGGGGGTCCTTCCGCTCCAGGGCAAAAGGACCCCTCCCACCCCCAAATTACTGCCGAAGCGGGACCCACCACCAAAGTGCTGGGTCTTCGGAGGTGAGGGGCCCACTCCGCGGGTCTTTGGGACACTTCAGCAGGGGGTCCCGAAGTGGAAGGACCCCCTGCCGCTGAATTACTGCTGAAGCGGGGACCCCCTGCTGCCGAAGACCCCAGGCCCCTGCATCCTCTGGGCGGCCCTGCCCATGTTTCAGATAAATGGGATTGTATCGTAATATTTATTTGTCATAGGTAATAGATCAGCAAGAAATACCTTAGAGATTAAGACCCTAGGGCAGAAAAGAATTTGAAGTACATTGGGTTTGATGGGACTGCTCATGTCCTTAAAGTGCATTTTTGGTTTGCTGAATTGCGGTGTCAATGACTATGCATACACATTTTTAAAATTCTGTTCCAACTTGGAGTTTGTGTGGAAAAATAAGGGGACAGAAAAATAAGGGGACAGAAAAATGTGTCATCATTTTTAAACTGTCTAAATTGCATCCATAAAAGGGATTTTTAAAAATTGCTTTTAGAAATATAAATTTCCTTTTGGAGACCAACTATAATAGAATTTGAGATATATATACTTAGTTATGCCACATGTACTCCCAGCCTCTGCAATAGCAGCGAGACCCAGAAACTGGAGCAGCCCAGCAGGAAATTTGTATGTGCAGACAACACTGCTGAAGATAGGAGACAAGAGTTATAAGGTATGCACACTTAATGTGCCATGGCATCTCCTCTTATTTTCATTAAAATTGATCTTGAATTTCTTGCACATCCAAAACTCCTCAGAAGTTCAGAGCAGGATTTAGTGACTATTTGTACTTTGTAAATTAGAGTTATTTTCAATGTTACCAGGTCTCCGGAACCTGAAATCTTTCCTTCAAAAATAAAAAATAAAAAACCATCAATGCATGTCCAAGTTCCAAACACCTCTGTGTTCCTCACACTTCAGGAACATGCACTGCAAGACACACGACATTTTGTTTGTTTTAAATCCATCCACTGGGATGTCTCAAAATGTTCTCAATGGCCACTATCACAGTTTGACTCTTTTGTTCTTCTAAAAGCCCCCTCCTTCTGTCACATGTACACACTTATATATTTATAAAGAGTGAGTATTCAAAGAGCATAGAGGGATGAAAAAGAGATGCTAACTGGCATTTCTAAGTTGCTACTAGCTCTCATGAGAGCCAGTCTTCAAAATAAAAGGACTAATTCACTATCAAGCAAATTCTGCTGTGTTACATCTAGAAGACCATATTGAATTCTAACGACTTCACTGGGCCTGTACCGCTGTATTTAGCCCCCCTCTTTTCTAGGAGAAATTGTATCATGGATAAAAAAGTTAGGTGATTGACCTAGTGTTTTCACCTATGTTTCTCTAGAGATGGACAGTATTTTGGCCCCTTCTTTCCTTCACAGAAAGGTTAATGAAGTTTGGTAGGGAACCAATTTCCAATCAGTAGTGAGGTCCCTGTAACTTAGAATTAAAGGAAGTACCTGATGGTCAAGAATGGCTTAATATATCCCTTAGATCTACACTTTTCTCAGATAACAGGGTTTAAACCACAGACTATAAAAATAGAGGGAAAATGTTAAGCTGTTCAGCGTTCATTCAGGATCCAGCACCTGACCAGCTTATGTGACTGTTTAATCATCAAAGTATGTTATTCCTTTGCATAATGTCATTACCAGTAGACAGAACAAGGCTGGGCTCTCTCTCTCTTCCTGCAGTGAGACTGCTGGGTAGTTTGTACCAACATACTGAACATTTCTCTGTGATTTTGTTTGATTGTTGGCAGACACATTATCTGACTCTCTCATTGCTATCAACAGAATGTATGCAATGTGTCTTTCAGCTCAAACTAGTCCTGCTTGGATGGGGGACGATATAACATGTTGCCACGGAGCAACTTATTTTTTGGTAAGGACTTTCAGTTCCCATTCTGGAGGTGTTTAAGGTGTCTTGGGAAGGATGCTGAACAATTCAACATAGTTAAATACAGAGCTGACCACGACGAGTTACAAAGGGATCTCACAAAACTGGGAGACTGGGCAACAAAATGGTAGATGAAATTCAATGTTCATAAATGCAAAGTAATGCACACTGGAAGACAATCCCAACTATGCATGCAAAATGGTGGTCTAAATTAGCTGTTACCACTCAAGAAAGATCTTGGAGTCATTGTGGGTAGTCCACTCAATGTTTAGTGGAAATCAAAACATGCGAACAATGTCAGGAATCATTAGGAAAGGGATAGATAGTAAGACAAAATATCATATTGCCTCTATATAAATCCATGGTATGTCCACGTCTTGAATACTATATGCAGAGCTGGTTGCCTCATCTCAAAAGAGATGTATTGGAATTGGAAAAGGTACAGAAAAGGGCAACAAAAATGTTTATGCCAAATTATATTAATAGGCAGCAGGTTTAAAAACAAAGAAAGTATTTCTTCACACAATGCACAGTCAACCTGTGGAACTCTTTGCCACAGGATGGTGTGAAGGCCAAGACTATAACAGGGTTGAAAAAAAACTAGATTGGAGGATAAGTCCATCAATGGTTATTAGCCAGGATGGGAAGTGATGGTGTCCCTAGAGACACTGGTTTGCCAGAAGCTGGGAATGGGAGGCATAGGATGGTTCACTTGACGGTTACCTGTTCTGTTCATTCCTTCTGAATCACCTGGCATTGGCCATTGTCAGAAGACAGGATACTGGGCTAGACAGACTATTGGTCTGACCCAGTATGGCCATTTTTGTTCTCTACTATGGTCCTTGAAGACAGCCTCACATCTACACTCCTGTCTGGAAGTTAGGATGCATAATGGTGGGCATCTATGATAAAATGAGCAAGAGTATTAAGGGATGGAGAGTTGGAGATGCAGTTTTGAGCTGCTCTCTCTCTCCCCCGAGTGGTACAGTCAAAGTAAGATTCCATGCTAGCAAGACATCATGGAGGGACTAGATCAAGGGATATGCTCTTGTATAGAATACTTCAGCATTTAACTGACTGAGCAGAGAGGAAGAAGGCATTACCCTTCAGCTTTGTGCTTAAATGCAAGAAGTTATGATGAATATTACTTGCAATGACTATTTAGGTATTCTTAGAATTAACTTATGGGTACAATTTTCAGAAGCATCTAGGTGACTTAGGAGCCTAAATCCCATTCCCTGTGAAGTGCTCAAGTCACTCTTGAAAATGGACTTAAGCCTCTTACGCACTTTTGAAAATTCTATGCTATGTCTCCAATTTTGTCTAGAGCTACATGGACCTAAACTTTGAAGTGTTATAACTCAACTAAACAGAGCTGAAGAAAGGTGCAATTACAAGTCAACTGCAAAAAAAGAATAGTTTTCAAATTATTCTAAATCCTAAAGTTCTGGCCAGATTTATTACTAGCTTTACAGAAAACTAACTCTCAACTCTAAAAGCTGAGGTGGACTCTTAACACTCAATTAACATGCATTGCAAGACACTCTACATGGAAAAAAAAAAGTTCATTGGATGTGTCAAAATATTCTAAATGGCTACTGTCCCAATGTATTGCTTGAGTTTTGTTCCCCACCACACACACTATTTCTAAAATATCTGTCAATTGCTAGTGGTGCCCAGAAAGAACTAGTCTTCAAAACAAGGGAATAAACACTATGGACCATAATTCTACCCTCTGTTAGATATGGCTTCATGGATGTTGTATGCTTGGCACTGATACATATGATTTATAGCAAGATTCATCTCAAGATTCTCAAAAAGTTATTAGTGATTTTGTGTGCCCAACTTGAGCTTCTGAAAATCAGACCCCATAAAGGTGTCTCATTTTCAGAAGCTCAACCGCTTGTGAAAATCTTGACCTTAACCATTAAAACGGTAAGTCTTAATACAAATTTAACAAATGGTCACTACCAACATCTTCAGAACAGACACCAAAGTACCACAAACATGGTGTGGGGTGGTGTAGATTCAAACAGGTACAGTTAAAACAAAATAGCATAAGTTTTAGCAACACCCACAAAGGTCTTTCAAATTCTCATTTTATCTCATTTCAGTAAGAGCCATGGATCAAGATTTTTTTTTAAATAAAAAAGGGGAGATTAATGTGAGGCCTCTAAGTAACCAACCCAATTTTTCTACAGTGTTAAGCACCCTGCAGTTCCCACTGAAGTCAAAGGGAGCTCTTAAATCAACTTTTTTGCTCAAAACTTTTGAAATTTTAGGCTCTGATTTTTCAAAATAATGATTTTGAAGTTCCAGGGGAGAGGTACTCAGCAATTTCTGAAGATAAGGCCCTTTATAAAACATGTCAGGTTAGTCACTCAAAATCTGAGGCACCCAAAATCCCACTAGTCACTTTTGAAAATCTTGGTTCTCAGTTTACTAATTTAGCAGTCCAGATAAGGAATTAGGCTCCTATTTTTTACAGTTTTGGCTCTGAGTCAGCCCATCTGTTTCTCATTTTCTTCAGGTATGGCTATATAGCCTGCCAAAGCATGACAAGGTAACTTGCACTACAGCCTGTACATTTCAGACTGAAAAAGCAGAAGAGACCTGATTATGAGACTTAACTGTTTACTTATACTTTCTCTTCCTGCTCTGAAATCTTCATGAGACAGGGATGGCTTGCACAGTTTATCTTTACAAATTTCTGCCAATGTTCCACAGAAAGGGTAGCTTCTCTCAAAGTGCTCAAGACACAGTCCTGACTTACGGTTGAGGGGCACGTTGTTGACACAATTTCTGTGGGTATGTCTACACTGCAGTGCAAACAAAAAAACCACACCCTGACCCAAAGCTGGCAATATGTCAGCTGACTCAGGCTCGCAGGGTTATAAAACTGCAGAGTAGATATCTGGGTTTGTGGGGTCCCAGATCCTGGGCACCAGCCTGAGCCCAAACATCTACACTGCAATTTTATAGCCCTGCAGCCTAAGACCAGCGAGCCCAAGTCAGCTGACATGGGTCAGCTGCAGGTATTTTATAGCAGCCAGGGATGACTAGTGCCTGCTGAGAGTGATGTGGGGGGGTACAATTTAAAGGTTTGCCCTCTCCCAATGGCTTGAGTCACACACATTCTTATGCTTCATGGCCCCTCCCTGCAGCTCCAAGCTGTTTGCTGCTTCTTCTCCCCACAGAGTTAAAGCAGCAACTCCTCCCCACGTGTCACTTCTGATGGCAGCGTGGACATGCCCCCAGTGTCCTGACATGCTACTCCCATGACAATTTTACATCCTTTCCTTGAGGCCAGACTGAGAGTTAAGGGAAACAAGTGTCTCGCAGGTAAGCTGCAAATTCCACATTTGAGGCACAAAGCAAGTACACACTATCAAATATAAAATCAGGCTATGATTTAGTCACAGAAGTCATGAAATCCATGACTTCCAGCGACCTCTGTAACTTTAGCCTGTGGTGGTCAGGAGTTGCAGTGTCCCCTGCCACCCACCGGGCAGGGAGTGCAGGGTACCCCTGCCGCCCTGGTGGCCTCCACAACTCCCAACTGCCATGGGCCCCAGAGCTGCGGGTGACAGGGGCACCTCACAGCTCCTGGCCCCCACAGGTAGCAGGGAACCCTGAGCTGCAGGCAATAGGGGTATCCTACAGCCCCCAGCTGCTGCAGGCGGCTCCTAGCCCCTGCGCAGCTGCTCCGCATCAGGTGATGTGAGGAAAAGCAGATCCCCATTTTGTCACGGATATATTTAGTAAAAGTCATGGACAGGTCACGGCTTCTGTGACTTTCTTTTTTGCCCATGACCTGCCTGTGATTTTTACTAAAAATATCAGGGACTAAATCTTTGCCTTAAATACAAGGTCACTGCTGTATTACTCCCATGTGTGACTTGATTGAAGTAAGTTGAGTGGCACCAACATAAAACTGTAACAATACAGTGGTAAATTAGATCCTAACATTCAAAATTCTAAAACGATGCCAGCCTTCCAATTAGTATTTTTTGCTATGTCACAAACATTTTCTAAATTGCTATGCGGCTCATGTAGCCATGTGATGCAGCCATGAAAAAAGGCAAATGCAATCCTAGGATTGCATCAGGCAAAGTGTTTCCAGTAGAGATAGGAAAGTTTTAATACCTTTGTACAAGGAACTAGTAAGCCCTCACCTGGACAACTGTACAATTCTGGTCACCCATATTCAAGATAGATAAATTCAGTCAGGAACAGGTGCAGAGGAGGGCTATTAGGATGATCAGGGGAATGGAGAGCTTATCTTATGAGAGGAGGCAAAGAACTTGGTTTGCTAAGCCTAGCCAAATGAAGGCTGAGAGGGGATCCGACTGCTCTCTATAAGTACATCAAGGGAGTAAGACATCAGGGAGATAGAAGAGCTATTTAAACTAAAGAACAATTTGGCACAAGAACAAATGGGTATAAACTGGCCAGGAATTTAGACTGGAAGTTAGAACAAGGTTTCTAACCATCAGAGGAGTGAGGTTCTGGACCAGCCTTCCAATTGGAGTAATGGGGATAAATAATCTAGTTAGTTTTAAAATGGAGACTGGTAAGTTTGTGAATGGAATTATAGGGAGGGGTTGCCAGAGATAGCAAAGTAATGGATGCAATGACCCAGGAGGTTCCTTCTAGTCCTAGAAGTTCCAAAATACATGGATGGAGAAGGGGGATTTATACCATGTAATACATTGACACATTTTGGAGTCACATCCCATCCCATGTGTTTGATGTGATTGTATTAGAGTGTCCTTGTGGCCACACCAGATATTAGGGCTCCATTGTGCTAGGTACTGTGCATAGTCAGATTGTGTCTTGTCTGTTTAGGTAGCTGCTGCCCCAAGGAATTTAGACAAAGGATGGGTGAAGCATTATCCATAAGGAACAGCGATAGAGGGATTAGATGACTTGGCCAAGGTCACTTAGGTAATGTGTGACGGAGCTGGGAATTGAAATTAGACCTCCTAAATCCCAGTGCCTTTACCACAAAGAGCTTCTTCCTCTCTAATCTGAAATACACACACACAGTTTAGTTTGTGACCTCACCTTGAATGGCAGTGTGTGTTCATGTTCTCATTGCAGGCGACAGCAGTACATTCTTCTTACTGCTAGCAGTGCCTCACACTTTGGAGGTCTGTCCACCATGCAATCCTCTGCTGTTGTGCTGCCAATTGTTCTGGATTGCTGCCTGTCACAATGCTGCATGCTTCTGTGTCAAATTAATACAGGGCTGTAAAGCAGAAGTGCCTTGGCAGAAATTATTTTCATCATAGAAATGGCACATAGAGACCAATAGTAGGAAAATGAGGTTGCAGACTGTTCTATCATTAGTGTTTCAACACGGAGGTGGAGTCTGAGCAGAGGAACCATGATCCTGCACATCTTTTGTATATAAGGCAGTATGTGCACCCTGGAGAGTTCTCAGAACTTGTAAAGTTTGATCCCATACTGAATGCACTTCAGGGGAACAGACTTACTGTTTGAAAATAACAAATTCTGCTCTGAACTGTCTACACCAATAGCAAGTGTTCTACTAAAGGTTGTCATATTGTTAATACTTTGTGGGGGCAGTCCAGTGATCAAGGAGTTCACACTGACACCAATGCTCCTGTTATTCTTAGGTCATTCAGGTTCATCCCCTTTGTCTGGTCCATTGATTCCCTTTGTCTGACTCAACCTCCATTGAGCATCACTAAAAATTGCCTGCTATCTGGGTTATGTGCAGAGTAACACTGTATTAACTGCCACAATCCTCTGGCAGAGAACCAGTCAGAATCAGAGTTTAATGCCCTCACAAGGTCTATGATAGTTGAGCCAGTGTTACATCAGTGAGCTTTTTTATTTTTATGGCTAAATTACACTCCAAACTTTGTTTTTGGTTCTATAGCTATTTAACGTTATAGAATCACACTACATTTGTCTGCAAAGGCAAAGCATCAGAGACATTGTTAACATTAACTCCTGTGTCCCTCAACTTGCGGCTTTCAAATCTCAAAGTTAGCAATGTATTCATGTAGAACTGGGTTAATTTATACATAAATTGTGTTTTCCTTGTACTTCAGAACTGAGATCCTCCCCCCTCATACACACACACCCCTCTCAAAAAAGCTGGAATAAAGCAATTAAAAATGTATGCCTAATTAAACTCCCCATTTGTCAAACTAGATTTGTTTAGCTGCTGTTTAATTAATTATGTTTTACTTAGAAGATTCAAAATTAAATAGAATCAAAAGAATACAGGATGTGACCTGACTATGGACTCTGGACATGCTCCTGAGCTAGAGAAAGTTCGTGAAGCACTAGAGATAGGGCCAGATCCTCAACTAGTGTAAACTGGACTATGGTGTTATGTTATTTTGGTGATAACTGCTAAACTCATCATCATCTCCTCTCCTAATGATGGCTTCAGGCCACAAGGTGTGCAGCTGGATGGAAACAAAAAGCAGTCCTGGAACAGTCTGCTTCAGAAGAGAATGGATTTAGTTGTCAGAGGGGGAAAAAAAAATCCTTATGCAGCACGTCCAAAGCCAGACAATCGTTGAGTGGTTTCTGTCCAGTTCTCAGCAGACCCATGTTTACATCAGGGAAACCATCACCACAATTGGAGCTAACTAGCACTCTTGTTGGCAGTCTTAGAAGAGAAGCCAAGGATTGAACAGGCATGGAGACTATGCTAAACTCTCAGCCTTGGAAAGAGCGAGTAGCATGTTAAAAATGCAAGCAAAGCTAATAGACAATTGTTTTCCTTACTGGACCAAATTAATCACTGGTGGATGCGGGCACCACTCCAGCTGGCCTGATTTGTTATATAGTTGAAATACAGTCAAAACCACCAATAAATTCACTAAACACAGTCTAACTTGTAGCTTTTCCACCAGCCACGGAAGAAGCAGCACAGAGTTGCACTGCCCCTGGACCAGACCAGAAACCCTACTGGAAACAGAAGTTGCCACCTTGTTCCAGGGTGAAGCAATCTGCACCAGCCTACATCTGACACAGATCATCCCCTCTACACCAGCACTCTTGTGCCGAGCCCTAAGTGGGAAGCAGAGTCAGGGTTCCACCCATTCTCCGTAAATAGGCATGACAGGGGGAAGCAGCAGCCCAACAGAGGTCACTCTCCCCTATGTAAAACTGACAAATTGTGGAAATTCTTTTGAAATGTTCACTTTTTCCCAAACAAAATCCAAAAAGCAAAAACTGAAAGAAATGCTGGGTGTTGGTTGTTTTCAGTCTTTCACTGAAAAAGTGAAAAACTTCCATGAAATTTTTTTGAGAAAAGAGCAAATTTTCATATTTTTTTTCATTGAAATACCATTTTCCTACCAAGTCTAGATTTAGATGAGTGAAAATGGCTTACATTATAAACAGTCCTTAATGAACAGGGACTAGATATAGGTATACAACAGCTGGGAGGCAAAATTCTCCCTTATGGTATTTCTACAGTATCTCACCAGTTTTTAAAAGTAAGGCTTATTTCTGCAGACAAGCAGATTTGGATACTATGCTTAAATAAAAGGGCAGAAAATTATATATAATCTTAACACTAGTCTGCTGAACTGGATATAGGTGGGGTGTGTGTTTGTGTGTGCGTGCGTGCTTGTCTAGTCAAAACTAAAGTTAGATCTAGTGTTTTATTTTGCGTGGCCACAAACTCAACAATATGGCAATGCATCAGTCCTGAGTAAGGGGATATGTGCATTATGGTGATAGCTGCTTTTGCAGTTACAACAGCTAGGAAACTTGGATTCTGGAGAATGAAGACGAATCAACAGGAAGAACAGAAGACCCTATATATCTCTTCTGAGCCCATAGGGGATTTCAGTTCATAGGACAGGTCTACACTACAGCTGGGATCAACACTCTGAGATTGATCCACCGGAGGTCGATTTACCGGGTCTAGTGAAGACCCACCAAATCTCCAGTCAACCCCTGTTCTCAACTTACCTTAGTCTTCTTGTCAGGGGTAGACAGGAGAGTTTCTCCCATTGACCCCACCACCATGCAGACCCCATGGTAACTCGACCTAAGGTATAAAGTACCTGGAGTTGCGTAGGTTGACTTACTGCGGTAATGTAGGCATAGCCTTATTCTATGGTTCTCAACCTGCGGACCGTGGGCTGCTTGTGGCCCAGTCAGCACACTAATGTTAATAGACGAACCATGGACACAGCGGGACCACAATGCCGTATACAAGGAGAATTTTGTTCTAAACTTGACATTTTCACGTATTTTGATTGCTCATACCAACAAGTCGAGATGTTTTTGCCCCCATAGATGTTATCCTTGCTGTATACACCATCCCTCTGTTACCATTTTAACCGTGGTTTATCATTTTGCATCATGAAGCAATTCAGCCTGAAAAATGCATTCTTAAATGAAGACTCTGCATTTTATTTCTGTGCGGAAAGCTAGGCTTCAGCAAATTAGGCACGTTACTTAATGGAGTCACTTATCAAATGGCTACATTGATTAGATTGCAGCAAGAATGAGCTGCAGAGCTGAAAATAGCCAAAATGCAAAGGAAATAGGAAACCTCTGAGCTGTTTGACATTGTGGTCTAGTTATGGAGCCAGCTAATAAACCTAAGGGCTGGAAATGCATTAACCAACCCCCTGCTTAACACAATTATTTGTAAGATCTGAGTTTGAAAAGACTGAATCTAAAATAGTTGTTAGAATTTATAATCTATGTATTTTGTAATGAGTGGATGTTGCTTCCCCAAGGCACTGTCATTATGATCTGCTGCAGACCTCTTCATCGCATGATACTGATCGTTTTATCTATTTTGCCATAGGTTACATTTGAAGACAATAGCCTGATGACATTATCCTATTTAAATACATTCTTATTGCTTCACTTGTTTCTGTGCTAGGTTGCCAGGTGCCCAGTTTTCGACCAGAAAGTCCGATCAAAAAGAGGACCTGGCAATGTCAGGTCAGAGATACTAACTGGACACCAGAAGTCTGGTTACTGCAGGAGGCTCTTTGTCAGGCTGCAGCAGCTCCCATTCCAGCCCCTGAGCAGCAGGGGTGGGCAGGGAGGGGGAAGTGGAGAGAGAGGTGAAGGCGATCCAGCAAGTGACAGGGCCTTGGAAGGGAACAGGCAGAGCAGGAGCCTGGAGGGGAGGACGGACACAGGGGTGGGGAGAGAAGATGGAAAATAATTGGGTGCTGGGGTGGGGAAAGAAGTGGAGAAAGGGCAGGGCCTCAGGGATCCTGTTACCAGCAATTAGAAAGGTTGCACCCCTAGTCTATTCATCACTTGACTCTTCTGTTGGTTACCATTTACAATAGTGATGGTGCCAATTTGGTAGGTAGATTTAAATCATGATTTGAATCACTAGTTAGGAAGACTTGATTTAATCATGGATTTTTACATAAAAGTGCATTCTTGCTGGTTGTTATAACCTTATACATATTCTTCACAACTCAGATAGATGTAGGTTTCATTTTTGAAGGTACACACTATACATTTTTAAAGTGATATTGAAAACTTTTCAGATTAGTTTTACAGCTGTATCAGAAAAATGAATGATTGTTTAGTTATTTCATTTACCAAAAGGTAATTGAAGCAGATAGTTCACCTCCCAATGACTTCATAAATATCTCCAGTTCAAACTGGTTCATCATTAATATTTGGAGGATTTTCTTGCCATGCTGTATTAGGAAGAGAACATCAGAAAGACATTTAAATTGTTTAATTTAAATAAAAATAGTATGTATTCTGGATTTTTTTCTTCCACAGTAAACAATATTTTAACAAGCATATGAATTTGAATTTAGTTGAACATTCAAGTTTTTTAAAATCAGGTTTGTTTCTGTTAACTATTTTTACATGGGGCGGGTTGCGAGCTGTCAACCTCCACCCTAAACCCTGCTTGCCTCCAGCATTTATAATAATGTTAAATATATTTAAAAGTGTGTTTAATTTACGGGGGTGGGGGAGGAAATCACACTCAGAGGCTTGCTGTGTGAAAAGGGTCCCCAATAAAAAAAAGTTTGAGATCCACTGCTAGACTGAGCACTGAGTCCCTTTGGGTAGATAGAAAGATTAACCTAAATAATCCCCTGGAAGCCCTGGAACCCCAGAAGATTGGGTCTCTAAACTATGATGAGGAATCTTTGAGCTATAATGTATCTTAAATACTATCCTTAGATAAAATGCTTTTTGAGGAAAAAAAATCTTTAAAAAAAATCCAATTTAAATTGGATTTTTTTTTTATAAATTGATTTTTATCCACCCTGTGAATAACTGAGTTTTCAGTTCATTGGCAGTTAAAAAAAAAAAAAAAGATCCAAACTGAAACAATTTTTTTGGTGAACTGGAAAAAATTCATTTTGTTCCGATAAAATAATTAAATATTAACTGGAGCAGGGACTTCAGCATGTGTCTCCCACATCCCAGTGTCCTAACTAGCAGGCTAGAGAGTCACACTCTCTCCCACCCAACAACTATTCCAGCATTTTATACAAAGTGGAACAGCTGCAACACGAGAGATGGAAAGAGACCCACTCAGAAAGACTAACACCCTGGAGGTTACAGCTTTACCCCTGGGAGACCTGGGTTCAAATAGGGGGTTATTCCGTATACGGGGACCACCAGCTCCTCCTCCAAAGATGCCCAAGACCTCTTGTGAGCTCTTCCCACAAAATGTGCCAACCAAAGCTAGTCAGCAAATTTAGGTTAAATTCATAAATGGTTTCAGTCAATCGACAAAAATTGCAATTTTGGGTTAAGTTTTTTGTCTGAAAAGTTTGCTCAGCTCTAATAACTAATTGAAAGGGTCCACCCACTGCATTGCTATTATTAAAAGTATGGCCTACGTCTCAAACAAAATTAATAGGGGCACTGTTGTCATAATTGGACCTACAAATTTATCCTAATTCAAGATCAACAGTAAAAATGAGTGGAGGTTTATATAAAGTGTCACAATAGCTTATAACAATAAATGTTGATGGGAAAAGTGCAGAAAGGGAGACAGAAATGCAGAGTGAGTCCAAACAAAAAGGCCTCCTGATATAGTTGTAGGACTGTGTTAAGATTATGCCTTATAAGCAAGAGAAGTGTGGGACTGGAAATTAATGGACCAACACTGCTGTGTCAGAAGTTAGGCCTAATTGGTGAACAAAATAATGAGAGGGTCCTCAAAAAGAGACCTTGGAATAGGTGATCACTACGCTGGTTTACTGAAAGATGAGAGAAGGGGAAAGAGCAATTTTCATCATCATTGCTGCTGATGCAGATGCCCCACCATCTCCTGGGACCTCAGACCTTTTTCATCCTAATCCTGAGAAGTGTCCTGACCAGAGTGGACCAAAAAGGGGAACCCAGATGACACTGCCACCTATATCAGCTAAATCCCAAATACCACCTGGGATGTAAGGCTTGGTTTTCTCCTCTCCCACCTCCCCAGGTGTCTGTCTTTCCCTACTTTATTTATTCTCTTTCTATCTAAAAGGGTTTGGCTAAGCCAGCCAAATCCATCTTTTTTGTAACAGTGCTGTGAACCTGTGACCAGAAAGGCAGCTTAAAACTATACCTTAAATAGCCTGATGCTGGTAAAGGTTTACTAGATCTTGGAGTGGCTGATAAGACCACATGATGTGCTTTTCCAGCAGTTAAGCTGCAAGTGAGTCAACACCAGGCAATATCTATACTGCAATGTAAGCCCAGGGTTAATAGAGCTTGAGTTAGCAGACCCTGGGTTTATTAATCTAGGGCTAGAGAGTCTACACGCATTTGTAACCCCAGGTTAGGAAATGTTGAAGCCTGGGTTCCAAGCTGGGACTCCAGCATCTACACTGCATTATGTAGGCCCAAGTTCAACTGCCGATATCCCAGACTGTATAGTGCCCTCACAAAAGCTGGCTGTTTTAGCCCTTTGTTTGTGGTGCAGGGTTGGAAAACTTGGCAATCCACCAAACCTGACTGTCCTGAGGACAAAGAAAGTCAGCCTGTGGGATTATGGGATACCTTTGGCAGACTCCCAGAGCATGAGTCCAATGAAGCTGCATCAGCACTGCAAAGCAATAGGCCTTGAACCCTGGGTCTCAGCACAACTCAGACTGGGACACTCCACCCACATAGAGTGAGGAACCCTGGGTCAGCATGATTTGTGTGCAGACAGATAGGGGAAGTAGTCTCGAGCCTCAGTTCAAATCCCAGGCTTACAATGCAGTATTGACATACCTCTAGAGAGGGAAGCTGTATTTTCTTCTTCTTTTGAATATGTGTCTTGTTTTACCTTCCAGGAAATGGGATCAGCTAACAAATAGTTGAAATGGGCTACAGCTGTCATTGCTGCTAAATTCTTCCCTGTCTTCCCACCCCCCTAAATGCCCGTTATCTTTAATACCATTTAAGAAAAATCTCCTTGTCTGGCAGCATTCCTTTTAATGCTCGCTCCAGCTAAAAGAAAGGGAACAAGGGTGTTGTTAAAATGAAAGCCTTACTTAATACCTTTAATAAAGGATTTAAAAGAATTTTAATAGTGTTTTCTCCATGGTACTAAGGAGACTGAGGTCTCTAAATACCAACCCCCAAACTTTGTTTTATACTATTTAATGTTGGACAGCAATAGGGTCAAGTTAACACTTTGATCTTCGGTCCCATTTATTCCATCTAAATTAATAAAACAGCACACCAGCCTGGAATTTGTCTAACTAGCTGTAATAGGTCTCCCTTTCTCCACACAACTGGAGAGGAAAAACATTTACTTAAATATTTAAAATAAGGACATTTGAAAGTGGTTGTTTTACATATCTATGGCCTGGTTCTTATCTCATGAACAATGATTTTACACTAGTGTAACTCTATTAACTTCAGTGAAGTCACTCCTGATTTACATTGGTGTATAAGAACATGTAAAAACTAGGGGCTAGTCTAATTTTTAGTGCCAGTCTCTGATTATGACCATTTAATTTCTGGGCACAAGGAGATCATAAAAAAGAGGTAAATCTCAGTGGAAGTAAAAGGAATATCAACAAGGCTTGGTACACAATTATGCACAAAAATGCACAGGTAGTTACATGTCTTTTGCACATGTAATTACTGTGTTTAAACATACAAATCAGGTGTTTGCTCATGTGCAAGGCCAATTGTGGTCATTTTTACAGACACCACATTTGTGCAAGCAATCACAGTAGTTACCATGTAAAATTAGGCGTGCGAAGTCTGTCCATATATGATAAAAGATAGACCAGCAAACCTTATGGAATTGTTAGCCACAAAGACAAAAAGAGCATTTATCATTACGTGGCTACTGTACAAAAATATTGTGTAATAGTAAGAATCATGGAACTCAAGAAATGTAACTCATGACATACCCCACACAGGGAAATGCTACTTGGGCCTAGGTTCAAATAAAATAAAATCTCACTTTTGGATAGTTAACCATTCACTAAAATTACCACCACATTCAATCAACTAAAGCCAAATGATAGTCATAGTTACAAGGTAAAAACACTGGGATGCACAGTACGTCACAACAAACCAAAACTGTAAGAGGCTGCACGGATACAAATTCAAACCTCCAAAAAAAACCAACCCAAACACACCAAAGGAATCATTCACAGTCCATGCAAACAAACACTGAGAAAATTGCTCCTGTAGGGCAGTCATACAACATAAGCCACATGGCTCCAATCTCCTTCCTGCATTTGTAACATTTATCACTTGATGCCGGATTAAAGTGGTTAGTTGTTTGAGTGTGCATATGTAAACATCAATAACAGAGGCCATTTCGAGTCAGGATCCCATTAAGGCCTTGTGCCCATACTCAAATACATCCATCTGATCAGCACAAGAGAGTTTTGTGCCTTCAGTCTTTTCCCATTAGCCCTTAAATATCCCCAAGTGGATCTGGCTGTACAGCTAGAAGCATTTAGTAAATAGTCAATATTTGCTTTGTAAATTGCAGGTTTCCTCTGATCAGGTTTTGCAGGATGGCACAGATTATTCTGTGGGTTGAATACTCAATACTGTGTCTCTGCTTTTAAGAAACTGATCATTTAGGTACTGAGAAAATGTGTGTCTCTTCTTTTTGGTCAAAGAACAGCAACACCTCAATTTGAATCACATGTTCAATGCAACTGGTCCTTTGTTATTTTTTGAAATCCTCTCCAAATTCTGAATCCTAAAACTAAAAAGTAGACTAGATCTGCCATAGCAGAGTCAAGGCTAAACCTTTCAACATCTTCACTACATCTTTCAGTGCCACTTCTTAATCTCTATTATTTCTAGTGAGGGCTTCATATTCAGACCTGAATTAAGATGAATTAAGGCCTGAATTGAGTAATTCCAGCTTTCCAAGTTTTATAGACAAATTTTGTTTTTGCTAATAAGAGGCTGAAGGCCAGATATAGAGTGACATCTGTTTACACCATCAGAGGCTATTGACTTCAATGGACCTACTCAGATTTGCACACATTGAATATGTGGGGTTTGCCAGACATAAAAACAGGATAATGTTTGAGTGCCTTTGTGGTTTCAAGTTGCCGATTATGCATGGTGCTGTTCATCTCTCAGTAGAGAACACAGTCATTAAGTTCCATATGACTAAACCAAATCAACCTCATCAAGAAACGAAAGGAGATGCTTTTTAAAATAGACAGCTTGCACGTTAAATTTGGAAGAAAAATAATTCTGCACAACACCCTCCAACCCTATGTCTGTTTGCTCGATTTTGGAAGAATTAGGTACCTTTCCAGTTTTTATATTCAGCCCTGTACTAGTCTCAAAGCCACTGTAAATCCAGATAGATATATTCAGCAGCATAGGGGCTTCAAGAATCATGGCCTTTCAGCTATATGAAGAAAGAGTCTGGTTTGATTTATTGCTGTATGATTTACTACCACATATGGCAACACAGGGCTAAGGGAGGTTTATGAGGAAGGAAATGCTGCTTGATGCTTTTATAATTAAAACAGACAATATGTGGACAGCATGCACAACATAATTCTGTTCTTTGTGAACATTTAGTTCAAACCTGTGCCAGACCAGAGAGGAGTCTAAATCCAAAACTAAACTATAGATTGTTTTGGAACCTCATTTTTATGCTCTTCATCATCCTGAATGGTTCATGGCACAAACTGAGGTACATTTTCTTCTTTAAATTCCAACGGTTTGTCTGAAAGAAATTCCCTGAGGAGGAGAGGTCCTTTCCGGGAAGAGTAATGAGCAAGTCCTTCTAGCAGTATATAGGTATGGATGCTGAAGTGATGAATGAAGGTGAAATGTCACACACATGCAGTAATCACACTTTATGGCCAGAACGTTCAGAAAAGCTCAGCAATCACAACAAGGGCCATATTTTCAGCAGACCTCAGGAAACTTGGCCAGAGAGAGGTCATAGCGGAAACTGCTGAGCACTTTTTGAAATCTGGCCCCAATTCTGGGTGCCGAGCACTTGAAAGTCTGGCTCAATGTACCATAAAAGCATCACTCTGTTGTTTTTTCTGAAATGGACATATTAAAGGTGGGCAACGCTAATAGCTGAGCACAGAAAGAAAATGCTTATCTTCCCCTTCACTAAATCCTAGGAAAAGAAAAGGAAAACTTCTCCAATGATCAAGTGTCTAGCTGGCAGTTTGTCATTTGCACATATGCTCACCAACTGTTCATCTGGCCCCCAGTACACCAGAATGTCTTGAGACATGCCTGAAGCTATAGACAATTGGCCTGATCTAGCAGGACTTAACTGGAAGATCTGAGCCAGTGTGTTTACTAACACAGCAAAACTAGATAGGTTGGATTAACATGCTTCTGAATATGTACATCTGTGACTATAGAAGAATAAAAATGCTGCAGTTGGCATGATAAATAATCCTAAGAAAATTAGAAGTTGCATGCCATAGGTTATGCCTGCATATGCCCTTGTATATGTATCATTTAGTATCTAATTTTATGGCGAGATCCTCACAGAGTACAGCCTTTTCATTGACTGCACTGAGATTTAGATCAGGCTTCTGATCCAGTCACCTGCTTATGCAGGATTGTCCTAAGAACACAGGATATATGATTGGAAGGGACTAAGTGGTTGAGTCTGGTCCTCTGCTCTCACAGGCAATCCTGTTATAGAATCCCATTCAAAACTTTATCAAGCTCCATTTTAAAAACTAGTTAAGTTGTTTGCCCACAGTATTTCTATTGGAAGGCTGTTCCAGAACCCCACTCCTTTGATGGTTAGAAACCAGTTATGTTTCATGGCATGCAAACAGAAATCAGATAAAAACATAAGACACTCTTGCTAGAAGGCTGCAACACAAAAGATCTCCAAAACAGAAACAAAGCAGACTGCTCCCTAAAGCAGAGAGCCCATCTCATCCCGCCTTACTTCAGGCTGGTTGTTTGCATACTGGCTATTGCTAGACCCCGATCACACACTCCTTTACAGTGGCCCCTAGCCTGCAAGCAGGACTAGGTAAAAAACTCCCAAAACTTAGAGTGACCTGCTACAATTTTAACGGAGTTTTCAAATACACCAAAGACTGTCGACTAATTTTCAACCTAAATTTATTCATGGCCAGTTTATATTTTCTTGCACTTTGTTCAGTCTAGGTTAAACAGCTCAACAATGGTAATTCTACAATTTCTCTTGGGAGACTACTCAAGGGTCTTCTTGTCAGAGAGTTCCCGGTTAGAAAGTTTGCCTGACATACTAGTAGATCTCCCTAGTAATGGGCTTTCCTCATATTAGTCTACATTTAGGATTGCTGTGTGTTGCAGGAAGGCCTCAAATTCAGGCTGGAGTTTAGGCTCCCCTTTGGTTAAAGATGTAAACAAGAATTCAGTATGAAACACTGGGGAAGCGGGGGAGGGGGGTAGAGGAAGAGGAGAAGGGTGCCCTTAGCACTTCTGTTCCAAAGGCTCTAAAGGTGATCCTGGGTGTTAAACAGCAAGCCTTGATTCCATCTCTCTCTTTAAAAAGACAAAACAAAAAAAACCAATTACAAATTACACACACAAAAAAAGTTGGAGTTCACCTGTCATAGCCAGGCATTGTATTACTCTAAGGATTAACTCTGGTCTCCATTTGACTAAGATTCTTTGGATAAAGGAGAAGTGGTATACGTACATTTTTATTTGGACTTCAAAACATCCTTTGATAAAGTGCCTCATAAGTAGCTGCTAAGGAAGCTACCTAGCCACCTGATGAGTGGTAAATACTATCATAAATCAGAAGCTGCTGGCAAAGAGATAGGACATAAAGTGTACAAATAAGTGGTCATTTTCAATAAGACAGGAGGTTGATTGTGTGGTGTCCAACTGATCAGTGTTAAGGAATGTGACAAGTAGAGGGACCTCTTAGTTTGGATGTGTAACTGAAATATCATTTCCATGTCTCAGCTGTATTTTAACAGACCAGGAGGTGTCCAGAACTGGCAGACAAGTCCAACTCAGAGCAGAAAGGAAACTCACCATCCCCAGAGTGGGAGAGATATTACTGTGGATGACAGTCACTATAAAACAAAACCAAGAGCTATTCACCTCATTGAGGCTGATCAAAACTCCTAAGAACTGGGGCACTAGACTCCCTGGAGATATAGTTGAGGCACAGAACAAGTTAACAGATTTTCATCTGGAATAGTCAGGCTCATAAGGAAGGTGCAGGGTAACTCCAGATGGCAGGAGACAAAGGTCTAGAATACTGGTTGCCTGATGACCACAAACAGCAGAAAGTTGATTTTGCTCTCCCAGAGGATGCAAGTTCCCAAGTTGTACACCTTCTCTAAGAGGACACAGCCTTATCTAGCTTTCCTTTCAAAAAAAGTCTAAAGCTTAGCTATGACAAGATACATGTTTAGGTTTAACCATTTTTCTCAATGCTTTTGAACATTTAAATAAATATATTTGTTTTAAAGAACTGCTGAGTTGCCTTGGAAAATTCCCATCGGTCCCCAAAGAGAGGTCACTCCAGAGGCACCCTCACATAAAGGGGCCTGCAGAGTAAGGGAGGCTGTGGACCCTGGTGCCTACTCTTGTTTCAGTCTGGGAGGTCCAGGATCACAGGATCCACTGAAGGAAGGAGCAGTTGCAGTCAGTGGGAAACAAATCAGGAACAACGAAGAGAAAGCAAGCAGTGCAGCAGGCTTAAAGATAACAGGGAAATGGAAACACTTGGACAGCGAACTAGTTTCTGTGATTAAGTCTGGAGAGGATTCAGAAGCAGCTATTGCAGGGCCAAATTGTATCCTTCCACTGGGAAGTCTGCAGGAAGGGGAGTCGGGATGGGAACCCACCTCAGTGAGATTCTTCCAATGGATTTCCCTCCACTCTGTTCTGGCTGGTGAAGGAGTGTATCACCGGCACAAGGCCCAGCAGAATCTAGTGTTCTCTACAACCAGGCATAGTGCAAATTCAAGCCACCACATTAGCCAGGCAGGAATTTAGGATCAGAGGCCCAGTGTCAAAGTTTCTATCAGGTCACCACCTAAAGATTCTGGTTTAAATGTCTATCTGTGCAGTTACTTTCAGGGCAATGTAAGGATAAGGGTCAGGCTGGGAGACACTGTGGGCTTGGGACTGGAAGTCAAGAGACTCATATTCTATTCCCAGCTCTGCCCCTGACCTGCTGTGACCCTGGATGTGTCACTTCAACTGTGAGACTGTTTCTCCTCCCACACTATTCCTCTTGTCTATTTAGATTGTAATCTCCTTTGGGCAAAGCCTGACTGTCTCTGGGTGTTTGTACAGTACCTAGCACTCTGGAGCCTCAATCTTGTTTAGGCTCTCTAAATACTGCCACAACAACAGGTTGCTAGTATGGTAATACCAGTGTGAAGTCTGAGTATGCCCACTGTGTTTCCAGATGCCTGAACTGCAGCAGGCCAAGCTGAGTGCTTGTTCTGATAATAGAAGTCCTGAACCATCTCTTCTTAAGAACCTGACACCACAGTGTTTATTCACTGTTGCAGTAGGTGGGAGCTTAGCCAAGATAGTATGTTTTATCTGGACAGAAATGAAGCCTAATACTGAAATATATAGGAATAAATTTAGAACAACTGAAGCATTTTAGACTGCTAAACTGTATTGAAGGCTTCTGATTTCTCCACTGAATCATAACAGGCCTATGCATACTTCCCATATTTAGCTAAGAGTTCCGTTAATGAAGTTCATATGGGATCTGTATGTGTTTCACATTTTAAAATATCTTAAACATTATATAGAAAGCTTATTAATCTTCAGAAATACTGGACATGTTTAAAAAAATCTAGGAAACTGTAATAACAAAAGAGGGAACAATTGGAAACAAAGAGGCCTAAGCATTGTCCTAGTGCAGATCTCTTTCATATCTTGTCAGTGTTACACATTTCACTTGGATGTTTCTATTAGAAACATCTCGGAGGCTGCTGACACATTACAAATGTCAACTCTTTTCTGGATCTGTTAAGAATTTGTGTTGACCAAAAGCACTCTCAGAAGTACTCTCAGTAACTCTTTGATTGCTGATGAATTTTTAAAGACCTAGAGGTAGGAGCTGTGTGTTTGTACCAGATATTGACTGTTGCTAGAGTCCAAAGCATTGAAGCCTTTTTCCTCTCAGCTATTAGAAGGGGAGGTAATGAAATGCTTAGCTCAATAGCCTGGCAGCCCTTCCACAGATAAATAAGTAATGAACAAAATTAAGGACTCAGTTTTGCCATTCTTACTCATATTAAGTAACAACTTAGTGATTTCAGTGGAGTTATTTACAGTGTGATTACTCTCAGAGTAAGGTATTTGTCATAAACAGATAGTTAAGGGTTAATGTCTCTTTTACCTGTAAAGGGTTAAGAAGCTCAGTAAACCTGGCTGACACCTGACCAGGTGGGGAACAAGATACTTTCAAATCTTGGTGGAGGGAAGTCTGTTTGTGCTCTTTGTTTTGGGTGTTGTTCGCTCTTGGGACTAAGAGGGACCAGACGTCAATCCAGGCTCTCCAAATCTTTCTGAATCAGTCTCTCATGTTTCAAACTTGTAAGTAACAGCCAGACAAGGCGTGTTAGTCTTATTTTTGTTTTCACAACTTGGAAATGTTCTTTTTTGCTGAGAGGATTTTACCTCTGTTTGCTGTAACTTTGAACCTCAGGCTAGAGGGGGTTCCTCTGGGCTATATGACTCTGATTACCCTGTAAAGTATTTTCCATCCTGATTTTACAGAGATGATTTTTACCTTTTTAAGAACCTGATTGATTTTTCCTTGTGTTAAGATCCAAGGGGATTGGATCTGGACTCACCAGGAATTGGTGGGGGAAAGGAGGTGGGGGATAGTTAAATTCTCCTTGTGTTAAGATCCAAGGGGATTGGATCTGGACTCACCAGGAATTGGTGGGGGAAAGGAGGTGGGGGATAGTTAAATTCTACTTGTGTTAAGATCCAAGGGGTTGGATCGGTGTTCACCAGGAACTTGGTGAAAAAGCCTCTCAAGGCTGCCCAGGGAGGGGAAGGTTTTGGGGGGACAGAAAGTGTTCCAGACACTGAAATTCCTGGATGGTGGCAGTGTTACCAGATCTAAGCTAGTAATTAAGCTTAGAAGTGCCCATGCAGGTCCCCACATCTGTGCCCTAAAGTTCAGAGTGGGGGAGGAACCTTGACAGTACTAATCAACGTGAATAAAGGTGTTGGAATCAGGCTACGTTTGACAGTTGACTATCATGATGACGGAAGGTACCAGAGGCGGGAAGAGAAAAAAACCCAAGGGAGAGCATTGGAAACAGAAGGAAAAATAGGCAAGGAGGGTTAATAAGTGATGAAGAATACAGGACAGGAGGAAAAAGAGAGGGAGATAACTAAGAAAAAAATGAAGACAAGCAAGAAGAAGAGTGTCTAGAATTCTGACAGTAGAAGAATTGAAACATTATATATATATAGTGCTACCTGATTGCCATCTATAATTGGCAGACGGGATTTTCAGTTGGTCTCCCTCTGCTCTCATTGAAGTCAATCAGTACTGAGTGCTTTTGAAAATTCTATCCTGTGTCTA
Source organism: Gopherus flavomarginatus (assembly GCF_025201925.1). NCBI lineage: Eukaryota > Metazoa > Chordata > Testudines > Testudinidae > Gopherus > Gopherus flavomarginatus. Next base: position 4,636 of record NW_026114886.1, on the reverse strand, counting down.
GATATGTTTCATAGCAACTGGTTCAAAAAAATCCAAAAGGAAATTAAAAGGAGAAAAAATGACAGGAAAACCTGAGATCTTTCTCACTGGTGGCCCTCAAAATGCAAGATTCCTGCTGGAGTCTAATTAGGATGACCACAGAGGACATCTGACAGACTCATCAGCTCTTGAATACGCATGACACAGTTTTATTTGCACTTTATTGGGAGCGTGTTTTAGTTTAAAGCCTTTTGGCAATGACTAGATGACTCAGGAGGCTGCTAATGGTGTATGCAGCCTTTTATCTTTCTGTCAGTGGTCATTCTAGCCCAGCAATAGGAATGACTGAAAGCCTTAATCTAGTGACTATTCAATAGTCCTCGTACACTGAGTTGGCAGGCTGAGTCTAATCCCTTCTTGGACAGATATCCAGCCTGCACATCACAGAACTAGTCAGAACATTAAAAAATTTGAAATGGACAATTTTTTATCCAAATTTTCAATGTCAATTTAAAGGATAGATCAATATTTTTGACAATTTCATCCCATTTCTTTCCCAACTTGACACAAAAGTCACTGGCCCAGTTACCCAGTGCTCTTTAGTGGTATTTTCCAACCATACTGAACCCGCCCAAGATGGCCCAGGCAGGTGAAGGTTGAGGCTCACTGGTGCAGCAGCATAGAGAGACTTGTACTGCTGTTGCCTGTTCTGAAGATATATAGAGGATTACAGTGTCCACACTGTTGATCCTTACCCTCAGAAGCTGAAAATAATTAACAGTTTTACCAATGGCTATGTAAGTACAGGCAAACTTTCTAAGAATATATCTACAAAGAGATACCTGCAACAGAGCCTGGATTTAGAGATTCAGGATCATGCTATGACACTAAAGATAGCCTTATAAACATTTGGGTTCTGACTGGAGCTCAGGCTATGAAGTCCAGGGGTGGGTTTCAGAGCCTGAGCCAAAAGACAATACAGCTATTTTTAGCATCAGAGCACCTGCCCCATGGGCGAGAGTCTGTAGGCCTGGTCTTTGAGACCTACTGCCTTGGTGTTTTGAGGGAGGGGGAGGTTGGCTCTTTTTTGCACCAGGTAAACGTGCCTTGAGTACATTAGGGAGCTTAGATATCTCCCTTAACTTTGATTTTACAAGAGTCGTGCACAGATTCCAGCTGCTCCTCTTTGCTATGGTTTGTTACATTGCAGTCATAACCTCACAAATCCTGGTGACAGCAGTTCTGCGGCAAACTAAGCCAACATTTCCAATTAACGTTACCATGAAAAACAGAAACAACATTTTCAGTGATTCTCACCATTTTCTGACCAGCTCTAACTGTTGACTATTAAGTCTTCTGCTAGGTCATGGCAACAGGTACTTGTGTGTGGCATATGTTTAAGCAGAAAAAAAAAAGAGGCCTACTGATTTCAGTGCAACTACTTGTGTGCTTAAACACATGCTGAAGTGCTTTGCTGTTCACAAGTGAGGGCAGCCCCCAGCCAATCAATAGAATACAGCTCTACTGAACAAGAATGCTGTCTACCTTCCTTGCATCCCCCAGCTCACTATTGCCAATTTCAAAATCCACTACCCTTATTAATTCATAAAACAAGGTTTTCCCATTTCTTACCTCAGACATTCTCTCCTACAGCCCAGCAACAATTCCTTCTCCGAAGCACCCTTTTCTCCCACACCATTTTAAGTTGGGAAGGCCTAGCTCCCTTACCAACCAAAAAAATACAGTGAAATCAGAACATATGTGTCTTTAGGGATCACCCCCAAAACGTCCCCAAACACAAGGGCTTGGCTGTGACTACTAGCCTCAGGGAAGTGCAGAAGCAACTTCTCCCCAAGCACTGCCTAGGATAGGGAGAATCACAACAGTAGTTTCCTTGAGCAGGAGCTGTTTGGTCACTGAACCTTCCAAGCAATACATCACCTGGAAAAGGGCAGAGAGGTGAAGGGGTGACAGCCCTTCACCATCCCACCATAGCAGGACCAACACCAATTCTTAAAAGTAGACAAGGACCCAGGAATACCCCGATCAATTCAAGTGTGAAGGAGTTCAATTTAAGCACTGTTTTGTCAAAGCTACTCTTCTCAGATTACAAGAGACTCCCCCCATCTCTATCACAGGCCCTTCCAGTCTGAGTCACTTGCCACAACGACTCCAGGTCTTCTTAAGCACCACCACACTTTATTCTACTATATTTACACGCAGTAGCCAGCACTCTCACCTCCTGCTAGAAGTGCTATCTTCCTTCAGGCCCCCTACTCTCCCTCCCTGCAGCCTTTCTGTATGCTGATATAATCCCAGCTGCTAGAAGGTTGCTGTCCCCTCCATTAGCTCCTCAGCTGTAGCTCTACTTAGTTAATTGGCAGCCAGTCAACTGCCTGTCTTCCAGTTAAATCCCAATCAATATAACCGATGTGAAGCTGAGTGACGGGGTTCTGAGTTAGCTCCTGACTCAGCACACCCTATTATACTCCCCTACACAGTGCTGTGTGCAAATTGTGCAGTCTAGAGCAGGGGTAGGCAACCTATGGCAAGCGTGCCGAAGGCAGCATGCGAGCTGATTTTCAGTGGCACTCACGCTGCCCGGGTCCTGGCCACCAGTCCGAAGGGCTCTGCATTTTAATTTAATTTTAAATGAAGTTTCTTAAACATTTTAAAAACCTTACTTTTCATGCAACAATAGTTTAGTTATATATTATAGACTCGTAGAAAGAGACCTTCTAAAAACATTAAAATATATTACTGGCACGCAAAACCTTAAATTAGAATGAATACATGAAGACTCAACACACCACTTCTGAAAGGTTGCCGACCCCTGGTCTAGAACATCACCCTAATGAGTATGTCTACAGTGCAGCTGGGAGCAAGCCTCCCAGCCCGGGGAGACAGGCTCCTGGCTAGCAGAGCTCAAGCTAGCATACTAAAAATAGCAGTGTGGACACAGTGGCTTGGGCTTTCAAGCACAGAGTGTCAGATGGGTCTGAGAGCTCTACTGCCATTTTTAGCACACTGGCTCCAGCTTGCTAGCACCAGCCTGTCTACCCCAGCTGAGAGGCTCTCTCTCAGCTGCACTGCAGACATACTCAGTCTATTCCTGCCATATCAGAAAACCACCTATTAGTGGTCATAAAATTAGCCAGCCCTTTTAAAAATCTAGCCACACCATTTCCTCAGTGACCTCTTATTTCAGTGAATTCCCCAAAGTAGACTATATGATATATTAACATGTATGTCCTTTTATTGATCTAAAGTAGGGTTGCCAATTCTCACTGGACATATTCCTGGAGATATCACATGACATAATATTTAATTGAATATTAATCTTTAATTCCTGGGGACTCCAGGACAATCCAGGGTGGGTGGGTGGGTGGGGGTTTTGGCAACCCTAGTGTAAAGACTACTGCTCTTTCACTTAATCAAATGTGTCTTTGTTCTAAACTTTTAGAACAAACAAAGTCTTAAGAGGACTCAATCACTTTCTGGAACTTTAGATGCGTCATTCACATCCCATCTAACATTTATCCTTTCCAGGATTACTAACCATAGTTTTCTATTCTCCTTTGTCTCCACCTGCTCAGTATTTCCTAATCCTGTCTTTCTGGCAATGTCCCAAAAATACAAAATAAAACAATTTGGCTTTATTGGTTTTTTTCTCATAAATTTTTCCATCACTCTTGATCCTCTTGGCTACCTTGAGGTGTTGAATTTAGCCCTCAGCTGCAGCACTTGTCTCAGCCAGCTTGGGTGGTCTGAGCTGTAGGATGAAGCTGAGCGGGAGAAGAGACAGGAATATATTATTTCTCTATTAATACATGAATGGCTCCATTGTTATCATCATCACAAAAGTATTTTCACACAGAGGTTAATAAGCATAACAGAAGTGACACCTCCATTTCCCTCCATAATAATCTAGTAATTCAGACCCAAACTTCATCTGCCTGTCAAATCAATTATTGCCTTGTAAAATGTCCTTTAATGGGCCCGTCTCATTGTTTGTTAATAAACAACTCATTACCTTCTGACAAAAACGTAAAGTCCTAAAGGAGTTCTGCTGTCCACTTAGCAAATGGAAATAAGAGGGCTTTGGAGTTTCTCCTTCATAGTCAAACAAACAGTTTAATAAAGTTACAGACACGAGATGGAAAAAGCCCTTCAGGACACCTAGCCCATCCTCCTCAGCTAGTGCTGGGATCTTTCCCTATAATCTTGAATACTTTAGCCAGGGGAGGTCTAAGCAAGACTTTCACAATGTTCCGTAGGAGCCCGTGCTACTGTCCAAAAATTCAGATCTTCAAGCTGGAAAGTTTTTCATGATATTGAGGCTAAGTTTTACCTTACTTAATTTCAGCCTATAACTCCCATTTATACACTAACCTGTGTGTCCAATTAATTGGCCATTTCCCACTCCCACTGAAGTCAAAGACAAAACTCTCAATGACTTCAAGGAGAGCAGGATCTTACCCAATGATTCCATTAGTGAACATGAATGAAACAAGTAACAGCTCTAAAGAACCAATGTGGTAGGTATGCTTTAACCAAAGGAAACTGTTCTTTGCACAAACAAGGATACTGGTATTGCCACAGTAAAGGATTTAATAATTATGAAGTAGTAATCCTTATTAGCAGGCAAGAGCACAAG